>NC_084972.1:32132836-32155336 GCF_963691925.1 Scomber scombrus | reverse complement strand
ATGACTAAAATGAGACTTAAATTGACTAAAGAAACCTAAAAAATACAAAAAGAGATATAAAAATGACTAAAAAGAGACTTAAATTGAGTAAAGAAACCTAAAAAATACAAAAAAGAGATATAAAAATGACAAAAAGAGACTTAAATTGACTAAAGAAACCTAAAAAATACAAAAAAGAGATGAACAAATGACTAAAAACAACTGGTTACCATAGTAACTATGAGATGGAGTGACTAAAGAGACTCAAAACTACCAAAAAGAGACATTTCAATCATTATTGCTATGTTATATTTTCATGTCTGAGGTAAAATAGGACATGATATTGTGTGATAGGAGATGTTTAGTGGTGTAAAAGCTAAAAAAATACACTCTATCTGCTCTCTGAGACATGAATCAAGGTTTAGGCTTAAGATCTGACTGAAATAAAGGGCTGGTTTTTAAAGATAACCAGCCTGAGGCCCTAGTTTACCCGGCTGTTTAGTTATATCTTTAATATGAAATACAATCGCTGTTTTCTTTATAACATTTGAAAAGTAATCACAAAACTTGTTGCCTAACTTTAGATAATGTGTTGTGTGCATTGGGCGAATACACACACACACACACACACACACACTCACACACACTGCACAAATCCTCACATCCTCACAAGTCTCCATACCAAGTGGCTCGATTAATGACAGGCAGAATATTTAAATGCTTTATTAAGGACGTAACCGCCTGCAGCAAAGTAAGTTTAATAATAATAATAATAATAATAATAATAATAATAATAATAATAATAATAATAATAATAATAATAATAATAATAATAATAATACTAATAAAAACAATGCAAACATCGTCTCTCATCAGCTTCCAGCTCTTGTTTGTGCGTGTGGAAAAAGGGATTATAGGATGTGAGAAAGCAACAAACCAGGCTGGAGGAAACATTATGTTGATAGAGATAAAGTCTGAATCCATGTATTAAGCCATATGGCCATGATAATATGTATAATGTGGTAATATGCATATTTATTTTTGGGATAATAAACACATTTTTAATCATTTCAGACATTATTCTATAAGTCTTCTATATCTAGAGTCAACATGGCAGAAGTTATTAATGATTCTGCAGTGTTTTATTTATTCAGTCACCTTGAAAAAAAAGTTAGTGCAACAAAGTTTTAATCATTTTAGGAATCAGTGAAGATAGAATCATATATTATAGTTCCTGTCATTCAAACAGACTGTCCTCCCAAAGATAAACGACTCAGTAGTTTGTGATGTCAGTCGCCCAAAATCGACGCAGAGTTACATTTGATTGACAGATACCATCTAGCAGCTGACGTTCAAATGATGCATGAAAGTTGTCATATTTCCAACTGCAGGTCCAGTTCCTTCTTTCCTCCCTTCCTTCCTTCTCTCTTTCGTTCCTTCATCTCTTTTTCCTCCCTTCCTTCTGTCTTCCCTTCCTCCTTCTTTCCTTCCTCCCTTCCTCTGTCCTTCTTTCCTTCCTCCCTTCCTCTGTCCTTCTTTCCTTCCTTCCTCTTTTCCTTTCTCCCTCCGTCCCTTCTTCCTTCCTTCCTTCCTCCTTTCCCTCCTTCTTCCTCCCTTCCATCCTTTCTTCCTTCCTCCTCCCTTCCTTCCTCCTTTCCTTCCTTCTTCCCTTCCTTCCTCCTTCCTCCCTTCTTTCCTTTCTTGTTCCTCCTTTCCATCCTTCCTTCTTCCTTCCTCCTTTCCTTCCTTCTTCCTCCCTTCCATCCTTCCTTCCTTCCTCCTCCCTTCCTTCCTCCTTTCCTTCCGTCTTTCTTCCTCCCTTATTTCTATCCTTCCTCCCTTCCATCCTTCCATCCTTCCTTCCTTCCTTCTTACTTCCTTCTTCCCTTCTTTCCTTCTTCCTCCCTTCTTTCCTTTCTTGTTCCTCCTTTCCATCATTCCTCCCTCCCTCCCTCCCTCCCTCCCTCCCTTCCTTCTTCCTCCCTCCCTTCCATCCTTCCTTCCTTCCTCCTCCCTTCCTTCCTCCTTTCCTTCCTTCTTCCTTCCTTCTTCCTTCCTTCTTCCCTTCCTTCCTTCTTCCTCCCTTCTATCCTTCCTTGTTCCTCCTTTCCATCCTTCCTCCCTCCCTCTCTCCCTTCGTTCTTCCTCCCTTCCATCCTTCCTCCCTTCCCTCTTCCTTCCTTGACTCGAGGACAACAGGAGGGTTAAAGTTGTGTTAAAAAGAAAGATGAAGTTCGGCACACTGTAGCTCACCTAGATGCTTTTCGTTGTGCTGCCATGCATTCACATCTCAGTAATGTAACCGGTGAATAAAATAACCTCTCAAAAATCTTCCTAAAACAGCAAACTTTTCCTGGCTAAAGGCACGTAAAAGAAAAAGTCTTACATTTTAAACAGCACTTTCCTTTTAGGATAAGCAAGTGTGATTTTGAATCGCGGCTCCCATTGAAACGTCGCTCTGAGAGCTGTACGGAGCTGTCAGTCTCTTTCACAGAGAAGCCATTATAGCCGAGTTATACATCCACAGAGAGGGAAGCGAGATGAAGATAGATGGATTACCTGACTGGTAAAAATCCCTTTGTAACTCCGACTGGCGTAGATAGAGCTGTCAGTGAGAGATGTAGAGATGACAGTGGGAGATAAGAGAAACAGGATGACTGAGAGGAAAAGTGTGTGTGTGGGAGGCGGGAAACAGAATATAGAGAATAAGGAAATTCAGACTAGTTAGAATAACTGTTATGCTGTTTCATTTTGAGAAATGAATGGAGAAATCATTTCGGTCGATTCTAGACAGAAGTCAGATTGATTCACTCATTTCCTTCATTTAGCTGTTTGATTTCATGGATGATGTGATTTTAGACATGCAAATGTGACTGTTTTGCTTTCCAGGAAAAAAAAGAAATTAGAAGTGATCCAACTCAGTTATGGAAAGTGTTTTTAAGCAGTTTTGAAAGCTTGCATGTGAGGCTGCGTTGGATTTAGAGCAGATGTTTCTGTGATGATGTTGAAGATATAAAGATGAGGACAGACATGCACGCATCATAGGTACAATAGTGATGATGATACTTGGCGACCGAGAGTGAACTGCATATATATATAGTCTTGCTTGCATGTCAGGTATCTCCAAAGAAGTAACCTAAACAGAAGATGATCTAGACATATGGAGCCCTGCCAAATATTCTTACCCAATGTGTCGGTATTTTCTACTAATCTTAGAAAGTCTGACACCAGAACATAATCCACTGACCATACTGTGTACCAAAAAACATGCTAACATGGACTCTCTAAGGAAGAAGCTTCATCATAGTTTGTTCTTAGATACAATAAACTATGATTTGTCTCTTTACATCATGGTTCCTCCTAAAAGAAAATCCCAATTGGATCTCAGTATCTCCCTTTGAAGACCACATGATTTGATTCATAAACACTTATAGAGACACTTAGACTACAACAGCAGACTTTTACATACATTTTGATAAAGGTATTGAACATAAAAAGGATGTTAGAACATTCACATCCCATTTGCCAGTTGTCTATCACCTATTGTAACAGGTGTAACCGCTACTTTAACTCTGGTTTTTACCATTTTTTCCAACTTATTTCTCCTCCTAATAAGTCTAAAATTGCCATATAAACTAAAATAAAGCCTGGGAAGGATTGGTGTAGTATTGCACACAATTTGAAAGTGTAAAGTTATTTGTATGCATATTGAAAAGGGTCGGGATCGTAATGTATGTGTTGGAATAATCTGAATACCAGTCGACGTTCACTCATTCTCACGTAAGATGTTAGACCATTCATATCCCAATTTCCAGTTGTCTATAACCTATTTTAAAATGTTAAAACACCACTTCAACAACTCATAAATTGTGGTTTTTACAAATTTTTTCCAAATAATTTCTCCTCCTTATAAGCTTAAAATTGCCTTATAAAATAAAATAAAGTCTCTTTATGTTGACGTCACTTCACTGGGAACGTTTGGCGTAACACCTGCATGCAAAATTAGACTTATGGCATATGCACCACACACAATTTGAAAGTGTAAAGTGGTGTTAATCATACCCAGATTGAAGAGACTGGACTTGGTAATGTATATGTTTGAATAATTTGAATACCAGTGGAAGCTCACCCATTCCCAAATAGATTCATCAATATCACATTTGATTGAGCTCCTTTATACCTTTTTCTGTTTTTTAATATTGTCATTTTAGACTCTTATAACTCAACTCTTGCTCTCTGACACACACACACACACACACACACACACACACACACACACACACACACACACACACACACACACACACACACACACACACACACACACACAAACACAATATGCATGTGCACGTGGAGGCTTTTATCTGCGTCTAGCTTTCCCCAAAGAGAGCCGAGTGAACAGCAGATTGAATGAATAACAAACACACAACACACTCACACACAATTTATCAGGGGGAGCAATAAATGCCCATTTTTAAGACCAAGCCACCATATAAAAGCCTTGGATCACAGAAGTAATGGGTCCCTGTAGGCCAGTGATAACTCTGTGTTTATATGTGAGAGTGTGTGTGTGTGTGTGTAAGGAGAAAAAAAAAGGGAAAGAGAGAGAGTGAGGTAGACTGAGAGGGGACAAACACTAAGAGAAAGGCAATAATGTCTGAAAATGACAGACAACCTGGAAGAAAAGAGGGTGATAACCACAAGAAGAGAGAGAGGTAGAGAGAGAGAGAGAGAGAGAGAGAGAGAGAGAGAGATAGAGAGAGAGAGAGAGAGAGAGAGAGAGAGAGAGAGAGAGAGAGAGAGAGAGAGAGAGAGAGAGAGAGAGAGAGAGAGAGAGAGAGAGAGAGGCATAAAGATGTCATCAACAGCCTCTGTTTCATTTTCCATCTCTGCCAGCTCCATCTAATCTGAGCCCCTGATGTGTTTCTTTCTTCATTTGCAGTTAGTGGTTAGATTATATACCTCACACCCAGCTGCGGGCTCCGTATTACTGAGCGCGTGAGTCGAAATGTGCCTTTAAGCCCACTGATGTTGTGTGTGTGTGTGTGTGTGTGTGTGTGTGTGCACATACCTGCGTGTGCATCCACGTGTGATTTTACAGACAGATATGATGAAGACGTAATACTCCCCGAGTGATTTTTTTTTCATCCTTTAGTTCATCCTTTAGGCGAATAGAAAGGAAATAAGCTCTTAAAGGGAAATAGGTGAACATGTAACATGCAGTGTACGCAGATAGAAAACAATACTGTACCTCTCTCTTTGAACCTCATTTTTATGGTCAGTGGCCACAGTGGCTTCTAAACAGCTGGATCAACAAATGGTTTATTGAGAGAAGAAGCTTCACAGACCCGGTGGTAGCATTTCCAGCGTTAGTTTTGATGGGTTAATAGGTTTTATTGTTGCTTTTTTTCATTACCTGCAATGCAAACATCAGGAAGTTAATATCTCAGTGGAAGGAAACAGATAGCTGATTATTCAACGTCCATCATAATCTGTTTTTTTGCATTGCAGAATGTCTTTTTTAATGATGACTTGGAGCTTTTAGCATTTAAATTTGTAGTGATATGCAGATCAAAATGTGAACTATCGTTTCTTCCAACTTCCTTCCTATGTGGAGTTTTTTTGGAGTATTTGCTTTTATTTTGTCATTACAGTTGTCACGATAAGATGCCATCAGCTAAAAAGCTGCTCAGGTGTTTTAAAACAACATTAAAAAAGGCTTTTGACCCGTTTATTAAAGAAGATATTGATGCTATCCCCATGTTATGAAGCTTTAATGTGTGTAAAGATGTATTCGTCCAACATGCAAACTCTATGTATGAAGTGTGTCTGTCTTTGTGTGGCAGCTTAGACCGATCGCTTAGGATAAATTCACATTTTTTTGCTCTAGTATAAAACTTCTTTAGCTTTCACAGATGCAACTTTCCCTCAATTTGCACTACATATAGAGCGAATGTGTGTCAGTTCACTCGTGGATTCATTTGAAGACCTACCTGTAGGATAAGGATAATAATACATTTAATAATGACATTTTTAGTTGTTAAATAGTTCCTGAACTATATTTCAAAAGGATTTGTTCATTTCACAAACTTTGCGGAGGACTGTGTTAATGACGGCACTTTCAGTCGTCCTGTGGAAATAAGTATTCCATAGAGATGTATAGATGCCCAAGGATAAATACAGAAATAACAGCTTCAACAAGCTTTTCTTTTATGGGAGACAATTGGTGCATACAGTTCCCGTCAATATTTCAAAACCACAGATTGTTCTATCAATAATACGTTTCTACTCCGTAAGCAGATGCCTTCAGATGACTCAACTTTGTGAAATGCAGCTATTCGTGAACATAGGGCACACACACAAAAGAAGCTTCAGAAATATCTTAACACATGTGATGATGCATGGAGGAATACATCATAAAAAACTGCATCGACAACACAACAGCGCACCGAATCACAAGCACAGGCTCACTAAAGGGCACACGGACATGAGCAAATATGAGTGGGCAAGCGTGAAAGTGGCATTTATGTGCATGCAGTGACTCCTGCACGGACATGGATAAATATTGTTACTGTTTATTGGTGTGTACGAGGCGATCTGTGAAGGAGGTAAAGTTAGGAAGAAAGAGATTGCACCTTAAGACGAAGAGACGAAGAGATGGACATGACCATAATAAGTTCAGGACAGCTTTAATACTGAGAGAGCTGTGGTTTCATTTCCAGCTAAGACACAAGAGGCCATTACGTGTAAATTAAATGTTCTGAGGGTGCGATCAATATTTTTAGAAAGACGTCAATAATTCTTGGTATATGAATTCTCCACAGACAGATTAAGGTTATTCCTGCCTTTCTTATTGACAACCAGCACAGATTACCGTCACCACTCTCAACGATTTCTAGTACCACCGACGTCGATTCCATGAATCGTTGAATCACTCATTCATGGAATCGGCACAGCGTATGTGAACACCGACCTAAGTGGCTCTGTAAACGCTGACAGCTTACTGGAATTATTATACCCTAATCATGACAATTAACTATTTAAAGTCAATATTTCATGTGCCTGCTAGCACGCTCGTAGGATATTAGCCTGTGGGGCTAGAAAGCAGAAAGATTTCCTACAGGTACTCCTGTTTCTTGATGTTGCAGCTTTAAATTGCATTCATTATTAATACAAGTATAATGGTTTATAATGTGCAGATATGTCTACAGCCTTTAAGGGTGTATGTGTAATTGACTTGGCTAGGAGTGATTAAAAGTTGTTTTTGTCGGAGAGTTTGAGAGTCAGTCTGTCGACTACTGACTGGCTGACACACCTGCAGTGAAGTTACTTCAAAGCACTTTTAAGCTCTCAGTTTGGGGGAATCTCTTTGTCTCTCACTCTCTTTCAATCTGTCTGTCATTGTGTCTCTCTCTCTCTCTCTCTCTCTCTCTCTCTCTCTCTCTCTCTCTTTCTCTCTCTCTCTCTCTCTCTCTCTCTCTCTCCTCTCTCTCTCCTCTCTCTCTCTCTCTCTCTCTCTCTCTCTCCCTCTCTCTCTCTCTCTCTCCCTCTCCGTTTGTCAAAAACAGAATTTTCAAACACACTTGTTTGGTATGCTGCTCACACGCATAAGAAAACAACATGTTCAGTGGCTCAAAGGCAAAATGCACATACAGTTGTGTGCATGCACTGCCTCTAAATACACACAGAAACACACACAACATTTAGACAAACACAAATGTGCACAGACATATTATAGTTCAATAGGTCAGCGGAGCTAGGATTCATACATACGATGCTTTATGTGTATGCAAATTAGTTTAGACACATTAATTATTCAGGAGACAAATACAATTCATCTTTGTGCATTTAATTATGTAATCACTGTGCACATATTAAACAGTTAAGTTATTTGTGGAGGCAATCTATTCATCGTAGGACAGTCGCTAACTGAATACAGTAACACATGCAGTCATAGCTGCACCAACACTGAGGTTAAACTCACACTAAATGCATTATGAAGCTTTGCAGATGTCAGAATATGTCTAGTATGTTGAGTTTTCAAAGAATAACACGGTCTTTTTCCAGACATAAAGAAATAAGAAATGCACTTTGGAATGTTCGGATGCTCCAGATAATGGTCATAATGGAGTCTTGTATTTGAGAAATAGCAGCCATGACATTTCTGAAGGTCTAACCGGACAGACGTTGTGTCCAAACAGCATTTCTTTAGATGGCTTCGCTGTGAAATTGCCTCATTCATCAGGGCCGATTGTGCCGAGTCTGCATGCTTTTTACTTTGCTGTTTATTGTATCATTTCTGAACATTTTTCCACTTAGAGCGAGTGGAATTTGTGTTTTTCTCTTTTGCCTTTGTGATTTGATATGTGTAATTTGCACAAGGACACATGGATGGAAGCCCAGTCTTCTGTAAATGTGTGTGTTATTTGTCTTTCCTACTTTTTCTTTCTCTCTTCTTTTCTTTTGTCTACTTTCCTACCTGTCCACCTCCCTCTCTCTCTCTCTCTCTCTCTCTCTCTCCCCTTCGCTCTCCCTCAGCGTGACTTCTCAAATGAGGCTTGAGAAGGCAAATAACCAAGCTGGGAAATGTGTGGAAATGCAGAAGTCATTAAAAAGCCAATTACCCACAGGTTCAGTGCTACAGGGAGGAGATCAGGGAATACTGGAGAGCAATCGTAAACCCAGTGATATATGGAAGCCAAATAGCTGTATGTGTGTGTGGTTGTGTGGTTGTGTGTGTGTGTGTGTGTGTGTGTGTAGGTGGGTGCCCTTTCTTCATTGCGTGTGTCCTGAATTTTAGGCCTTTGTTCATCAATTTGTGCATGTGTGTGTGTCAATTGTGCATCTCTGCATGTGTGTGCAAGTCGCCAAAGTTTCTGCATCCATACATGTTTTATATACTTATGCATGTGTATCAGTGTTTAAGCGTGTGTGCACTAAAGTGTGTGCGTGTGTGCGTTTGTAAATCAATGTCCCAATGAGAAACGGATGTTTAATTCACTGTGTCATAAATCTGTGTTGCAGAAAAGAATATTAAACTTTATTACCATTTTTCACATTCACTTTACACTGCCAGGGAGTCATCTATCACAGAGTAACACACACACACACACACACACACACACACACACACACACACACACACACACACACACACACACACACACACACACACACACACACACGCCCAAACACAATTACATATACAGCATGAGCCAGCATATGTAAGGGTCACATAACACACCTGGCTACACGCACACACACACACACACACACACACACACACACACACATTCACACACACACACACACACACACACACACACACACACACACACACACACACACACACACACACACACACACACACACACACACACACACACACACACAGCCACTCTGCCTCCTCCTCCTTTGGCCATGCAGAGGTTTACCATTTCACGCCATACACATCATTATCTACTGGTAATTATCTCTGCAGCCAGAGACACTGGAAAAGATCACTTAATTACACTCTTCACATATACAACTCACATTCACTCATGCTAAACTGAGCAATACATCAACTCCGCAGGGTCGTCTTCATTAAAGGGAAATACCAATGGACCACTGAAAGTTTTATCAAAAGGCCAACTTGAGTTTTGACTGTGTTATGAACAAAAAGTACATTGGTGAATGTAAATCTGATGCTGTTGGTGTTGTGTTAGGTGATGATCGCGGCCATGCCTAAACCCAACCCTTATTATTCTTCCAAAACAACCATTTTTGAGGGCCTAAATGTGCCCTTAAATTAAAAAAACTTTACACACACATCAGACCTGGTGAAAAATGTGATATTTTATTGGTTGCCGGAATGCCAATCGCAAAATGGCTTTACTGCACCCCTTAGAAAATGTAAAAAAAATTGAGCCCCTCGCTCCATATTGATGTAGACAAATGAAATTCAGTCTGTATATATTTCATGTCAACATGCACAAAAAAGTCTCATGGACCCCTCCCCTAACTCCAACAGGAAGCTGGCCATTTTGATTTGAATTTTGGGCATTTCTGCACCAACTCCTTCTACAGATTGAATCCGACTGACTTCAAATTCACTCAGCATGTTCAGACCTTGCAAAAAATTATCAAAATATTTCACCTCCATTATACCTGAGGGGAGTGGCGTTAGGTTTATATTTCACTGTTTTGGGGCAAACGTTATTATTATATTATTATTATGGTTAAAAGACAAAATCCACCCACTGTTGGAACTGCAATGTGAAATGAACAGCTACTGTAGCTCCCGTCTTAAAATCCATTGTGTTTTTTTGACCCATGCTTCCACCTCGACCTCCAACCTAAACAGACTTAGCCGCTCTTTAATACGCTCGTCCTTCTGCTTCCTCCTTCATCCAGTCATAAAGTCATGATTACTAAAGCTGCCTGTAAAATCAGATGATGTTATTTTCCCTGGAGGATGGTCTGTTGTGGATTAAATGTGTCAAAAGTATCGTAGTAATGTTGCAGTTTAAAATGATAAAGGGGAATGTGTGTGTGTGTGTGTGTGTGTGTGTGTGTGTGTGTGTGGATAGACGTGCGGTACACAACAGCTGATTGCAGTTCCAGACAGACTCTAGAGGGAGGGGGGGGGGGGAAATAAAAAAATAAAAAATACTAAAACTTCAGCAGTTTAACAGGAATGGATGGTTCTCATTTCTTTCACCTCTTTTATTGTTCGCTTTCTTCTTCATTATTTCCATAGCTTTCATTTTTATCCAATTTGTCTTTTATGTGCTCTTTCAATTTCCAATATTTTCATAGTTTCAGTGCTCTTTGTCTTTTTTTCTCTTTTCTCCATCTCTCGCTCTCTCTTTTTCTTACTAGTCCTCTGTTTTCCTTTTCTACCTTACACCCTCTATTTCTCGATAACGCTCACTCTTCTAGCCATGCATTGAGTCTGAAACACACAAACATGCACACACATATCAGCTCATGGTCACTTTTGGGGGACATTACATCGACTTACATCCATTACCTTGAGACTTAACCTAACCCTAACCTTAACAGCTGACCCAGTAATCAGTCATTTCCCAGTTGGGGACTTAGCTTTTTCTCCCCAATTGGATGAGCTGCTGCTGAAATTTGTCCCCACACACACACACACACACACACACACACACACACACACACACACACACACACACACACACACATTGACGGATGACCCACCCGGGGGCAGAGCAAAACAGAAGACGACCCCTCATCCATTGTTACTGTCAGCGGTCACATGCTTAGCCTTCGATCTCCTATAGGTCAACCCACCTATGACCCTCACAGCAAAGGTTTTTGGGATTTAGAGTTCCCATGGGTCAGCTATGTTGTAGGAATTGGGGTTTATGGGAACTTTAGCGCTCTGTATGTGTGTGTGTGTGTGTGTGTGTTTGTGTGACTTATAGGCTCACTATTGATTACCTATCTATGAGTAAACAGAGAGGTTTTCCCTAAAGGCTTGATCAATAATGCCGATTTCACCGTCTTTACCACCTTATTAGGAGGAGATTATAGCAGCTTCACAATGGCCTGAGGGCGCACGTGTGTGTGTGTGTGTGTGTGTGTGTGTGTGTGTGTGTGTGTGTGTGTGTGTGTGTGTGTGTGTGTGTGTGTGTGTGTGTGTGTGTGTGTGTGTGTGTGTGTGTGTGTGTGTGTGTGTGTGTGTGTGTGTGTGTGTGTGTGTGTGTGTCTGTGTGTGTGACAGACCTCATCCATTCTTTCCTTTATTTAACAGCAGAAAACTCAATGAACAGCCTCCACAGTCTGAATACAGATAGGTGTGTAAGTATGCAAAGACCTACACCCTAAATGATGAGATAGGGTGATTGACATTACCTTCTTAAATTAGTCATGGGTGTTTTTTTTTATCATGTTGGATTGTGATATGAATAATTTTTGTGATGGTCCTTTTTTAATGAGATTAGAAGGCAGTGATGAATATACCTTGTCCTTCTCATAGTGTCGTTAGGGTCAGAAAATGCTCATATTTTTGGATTTTGGAAGGTAATGATGAGGCCAATTAAGTCATTTCATTTATTCTGCCTTTGCAGATGCCAATCATGATTCACTCATATGAGATTTTCTTCTTTTTCAAATTTATATCATTGTTATGGATTATTTTGAGTTCTGGACTGGACAAAAACAAGCAATTTGTGCTTCTTTTTTCTTTGATAAGAGTATAATGACTGCTGCATTTTAGACTGTGCCAAATAAAATTTCATTGAATCAATCAATCTTTATTTATACAGTGTCAAATCATAACAAAAGTCATCTCAATGCACTTTAAACATGCAGGTCTAGACCGTAGTCTTTAATTTAATTTAAAGAGACCCAACATTCCCACATGAGCAAGCACTTGGCGACAATAGCATGGAAACAAAACCCCTTTAATGGGAAAAAACCTCAGGCAGAACCGGGCTCTAAGTGGGCGGCCATCTGCCTCGACCGGTTGGGGTTTGTAGCAACTATAATGATGATCTTAATTTGAAGACATCAACGAGGGCTCTGGGACATTGTGACAGGCGTTCGTCAATATGGTTTTATAGACTAAACAATTCATCACAATGAATCGATAAAGACAATAATGGGTTGTTGGATATTCAGTTATGTATCAGCATGCTTTTTGCTTTTACTCTTTATGTATGACTGAGAGGCGGAAAGATGCAAAGTATAAAAGACATCAGTGCAGTTACAGCCATTTTTCTAGCATCAAATACGGCTAATTTAACCAAAACTATGACTATGACTTTTACCAGACCTTAATCACAGCATTGTCTCAGTATAAAACATAATTATTCATCTAATACAGTGTGAAATGACACATGAACAGCTTAACATGCAATCAGCATTAAAAAAAATAGTAACTGAAACATAAATATTCAACATATCTATGGTTTACAGAAATATACCATGCCATATACCATTTATTCTGATGATTAGGAGATTCCCAGTACAACCAGTTTGTTACTGGTGGCCTCTGAGCAGCTTTACTCCATCATAAAGCTTTTTACCTTACTCCTCCACCTTCTTCATGAGCCCACCTGCACTGTTATACTTCATTGTTGCTTCCTTTTGAAGAGCCCCTCCCCTCCAGTCTACTAAAAGAGCTCGGCCTTGCTTCACTGAAGTTATGAGCCTGGAAAGCTCACACTCACACTGTTTGTGATATTGGGCGATACAAATAAACTTGGCTTGACTTCATAAAAGCCAGTAAAACAAGTCAAGTGATTTTTCAAGGAGTATGTTTGCAGGGTGTTGAGAAATAGAAAAAAACGTATAAATCCTTATAAGCCAATACAAGACCACTGTGAGCACTTTATAAACATTTCCAACTTTTTCACATAAAAGTAGATAAAAAACACATAACATGATGTCATTCTCTCTATATCATTTACATACATTGTGCACAAAGGGCTCTTTAACCCTCCTGTTGTCCTCGAGTCAAGGAAGGAAGGATGGAAGGGAGGAAGGAAGGGAGGGAGGAAGGAAGAAGGAAGGAAAGGAAAGAAGGAAGGGATGAAGGAAAACAAGGAAAGGAGGAAGGAAAGGAAGGAAGGGGGGAAGTAAAGGAAGGAAGGAAGGGAGGAAGAAGGAAAGAAAAGAAGGAAGGGAGGAAGGAAAGGAAGGAAGGTAAAGTGGGAGGAAAGAAGCGAGGAAAGAAAATAAGGAAGGAAGGAAAGGAGGGAGGAAGGAATGGAAGAAAGAAAAAAGGAAGGGAGGAAGGAAAGGGAGGAAGAAAGGGATGGAAGAAGAAGGAAGGAAAGGAGGGAGGAAGGAAGGAAGTAAGGCAAGGCGGGATGAAGGAAGGGAGGAAAGAAAAAAAGGAAGGGAGGAAGGAAAGGAAGGAAGGAAAGGACAGAGGAAATAAGGAAGGAAGGAAGGTAGGAGGGAGGGAGAAATGAAAAGAGGAAGGAAGGAAAGAAGGACAGAGGAAAGAAGGAAGGGAGGTAGGTAGGGTAGAGGAAAGAAAGAGAGATATCATTTTGTGCTGCTGCTCTCAAACAAACTGAAACAAGCCATTCACAGAGTTTTATGATTGTTGGCCTGCAGCATGTCAACACAACACAACACTTTAGTTAATAAACCTTGAATATGCAACAGCAAAGCTTATAAATTCATTTCCATTGTGTGAGTTCTGTTCGCTATTCACAAGCCTTTCAGAGACACACAGAGAAGAAGAGCGGCTGCATAAGAAAAGTTGACACATAACAGTAAGATGAAGTACAAAAAAAACAGCCACGGGAGCCGCGTGATAGACGTTTCCAGGCCACCAGTGGACACACACCATCTCACCGCGCCATCAATTCACATCTCTGTCTCTGTCGCCCCATTTCAAAAAAAAGCCCTGTCGAAATTACAAATGTAAACCGAGCTCTTAGATGCTGAAATAACAGCAAAGAGATCCTCGCTCGGAGCTCAGAAGACGTCTTAATCCAAAAAAAGCGACGACACACACACACACACACACACCACACACACAAAATACACAAAAAAGGGAGAATGAAAGAGAGATTTCAGGAGCTGCACAGTCAAAAAGCATCACATGCTCTGAGCAGAGACCCCCAGGGAGCCATTTGAGCACATCGTATTCTGTGAACATCTTGCATCGACGTTGTGTCTCAACAGCAAATCTGGAGATGTAATTGATCTATTAAAGAGCGATTTAGTGTGCGCCTCATTCTGCTTTGTTGCCCAAAACTGCTTTCATGTCTGAAGATCAAAACGCAATTGTTTTGTTTTAAAAAAGTTTGTTCTGGAGCCGACAGTATGTAAGATGGGAAGCTGATGATATTTAATGTCCTTTTAATGAGATGTAGATGACAAATGTAAATTATAGTGGATTTTTATGCATATACATATAATGCATAATCCTATGTGTTAGTCTTTTTATGCAAATCCTTCAATAAAACAAAAAAACACCTTAACCCTTTCATGCATAGCGGTCACTACAGTGGACAGCTATTCAACAAAGCTGTTTTCTAACATATGCATGATGATGGATTTTAATGGCGTAGTTGCACTTTGGACACTAGTGCGTCATCCCATACACTACCACTTCATCTGCAGTAACTCTTTTGGTTGTAAATCAGTTGATTATTTTTTTTTCATGCCTAAAGAGAAATAAAAAAACACTTTCCTGACTGAGGTTATCATAATTCATGCATGAAAGGGTTAACACAGGCTGCCCTGGTAGAAATTGTACCCTCTCCTTCTCAATTGTGCCGACATTTTCGTCCTCATTGCGACGTCTTTTTCTTATTTTCCTTCTGGATTTGGTTCGGCCACCAGGTATTGAAGTGTCAACATTTAGGTTTTGTATTTTTGTATAGAAGAAGACAGCCAGCCAAGTGCAATGTAAACCAACGTAAAAGCATTTTCAGAAGCTATTTACGAGGTTTGTGAAGAGTGACAAAATTCCCCTAGGCCTGCGCACGCACGCACGCACGCACGCACGCACGCCCGCACGCACGCACACACACACACACACACACATTCAGACACACCAACTGCTCCATTTGCTGTAATAGGGGTAAATGAATTAGATTTTGATGTTTAAAAGCTTTTTCGTTCGGCTCATATTGGAAGTAAATTTCACTCTAATGGTGAGGTGTCTGTGTTTACAAGCGGCTGATGATAGAAAGAGACGTAGAGACTCAGGGAGAGAAACTTAGTGAGAGAGAGATGGGACAGCAGAGAGAAAGAAGGATTGGGTTATAAATGGACTTTGAAAAGCGGACGGACAGGAATGGACGAGGAGGAGGAAAGAGAGGAGTATGGAAGTGGGAAGAGCACACGACACATACGCCGATACAGACATATGAATGAGCTGTTTGCATTCACGGTTTGGCCCATTGCCCTGATAATGGCACTTCAATTAGTGACTGGCACTGTTCAGATTACTGTAATGCTAGGAGACAAAAGGAGAGAGGAATGGCGACAGCGTGTGATGATAAAAGATTAGACTAAAAATGACATGAAACAGAATAGAAGGACGCTAAAAAGATAAAAAAAAAAAAAAAACAGATAAAACATTAAAAAGAAATAAATACAGGTGCATGTAATTCTATAATTTTACACAATATACAGGACATACTGGGACAAAAAGGATGAAAAGGAAGGTTCAGAATGCAGAAAGTGGGATGGAGGAAAGGTGTGTAGCTGTACAACTGTGTTAACTCCTGACATATCAAGTATGAAGACCACATTTAAACTCATTTAGATCCTTTTAAAGGTGCTAAAATAGCCAAATATGAATCAGAGATGATAAAAAAGGAGATGCTGAACATGTAATACATTTATTGGTATAGGACCTTTCATGTAATGATGCCCAAAGTCCTTAACAATACAATATATAAAAAGCAGTGTAACATAAACAAGGACAGCATGACACTATTAAAACATCTGTTAAGGAACATAAAGTCCAGCTGTGTTAAACAAAGCAAATATAATCATTAACCTTGTTGGGTTTTTGTATTTATCTAAGTGTGAACATGCAAACGATGGTGGCAGACATGTAAAGCAAGTGCAACAAAATATGTGTTAAGATGCAATGCATAAAAGTGCAAATAATGAGAGAAAGAGAAAGAAAGGAGAAAAAAAAGGTAAGGATGGCGGATGTGGAAGAATAGTTTCAAAGAGAAAGGTGTGGATAGACAGAAGGTAGAGATGGAAAGAGAGGTGAATGAGTGTTGGCAGAAAACCAAATGAGCACCAAGAAATGGGGCATGAAGAGGATGAAAGCCAAGTTAAGTGTGTATGTTTGTGTGTGTGTGTGTGTGTGTGTGTGTGTGTGTGTGTGTGTGTGTGTGTGTGTGTAACATACAATGGTACATCCTGTGTGTATTTGACTACAACATCAGTTTTCACGTGTGTGCGTATGTGATGATGCAGGGCCATTACCCATTCAGGACACTGAACATATGGGTCCCGGCTCTTACGTGTGTGTGTGTGTGTTTGTTTGTGTGTGTGTGTGTGTGTGTATGTGTGAGAGAGAGAGAGAAAGAGAGAGAGAGAGAGAGAGACCTCAGGGGAATTGTGTGAACTAAATGCGTGAAATGGGCCGAGGACCAATGTGATGTGTGTGTTGTCAGACTCCAGTGATTCCCTTTTCCATGCCTCTCACGATGATGATGATGATGATGATGGCGATGATGATGAAGACGACGACGACGATGATGAAGATGAGTCATTTTACCGAACAACAGAGCATTTTGTCATCCGGCTAGAGTCACGTCTGCCCCACAGCTGATGCTCCTAAACCGCCCCTCCTCTCCTTTCATCCATTCATACTTCTTCTACTTTCCTTTCCTTTCCTTCCTAATCAGCATTCAGTTTAACATTATTTACAGGTATGAAATATATATTACAACTAATCTGTCATCATCTTCATGTCATTCTTACCCATTTCTTCCCCATTTCCCATTCTGCCTTAATCTCTCTCTCTCTCCGTCTATTCTTCCATCCTTCATTTAAAAAAAACCTGAGATGATTAGAGAAAGGGAGAGATACACAGTTTCTATCAATCATAGAGGCATATAAAGCATCTCGCTACTACTAATGGAATAGAAATGACAGCTAGCACGTCCCCGAATGATCCTAAGCGGGTAGGTGGGATGGTGTGTGTGTGTGCGTGTGTGTTTATGTGTGTGTGTGTGTGTGTGTGTGTGTAATACCTTCTCGTTTTTTAACCGGCATCCCACGCTCTTCTTAACCGGTTTTCTGCTTCCGAAAAGGGACTCAGTAACTCCCCTGTCCTCCCACACACACACACACACACACACACACACACACACACACAGACACACACACACACACACACACACACACACACACACACACACACACACACACACACACACACACACACACACATGCTCTAAGTCGTCCATATCATACCACCAAATATGTCTTTTTTAATGTACAGGAACACTGTAACAATTTAACTTCCTGTCATGTATGAACCAATAACATCAGGAATATTTTGTAGCTTGTGTAGCTGACATGCTAAATGTGTGTTTAACCTTTGTGTCGTCCTCCGGGTCAAATTGACCCCGTCTGTTTTGACTGTTCCTTCTTTCCTCCCTTCCTTCCTCCCTCCCTCTTTCTCTCTTTATTTCCTCCCTTCCTTCTTTCCTTTCTCCATTCCCCTTTCTTCCTTCCTTCTGTCCTTCCTTCCCCCCCCTCCTTCCCTCCTTCCTTCCTTCCTTCCTTCCTTCCTTCCTTCCTTCCTTCCTTCCTTCCTTCCTTCCTTCCTTCCTTCCTTCCTTCCTTCCTTCCTTCCCCCTTCCTCCCTCCCTCCTTCTCTCTTTCTTTCCTCCCCCCTACCTTCCTCCCTTCCTTCTTTCCTCTGTCCTTCTTTCCTTCCTTCCACCCTTACTCTTTTCCTTTCTCCCTCCCTCCTTCCTTCCTTATTTCCTTCGTCCTTCCTTCCTTCCTTTCCTTCTTTTTTCCTTCTTTTCTTTCCTGCCTTCCTTCCTCCCTCCTTTCCTTCCTTCCTCCCTCCTTTCTTTTCTTCTTCCTTCCTCCCTTCCTTTCCTTCCTCCCTTCCATCATTCCTTCCTTGACTCGAGGACAACAGGAGGGTTAACAGCAAATTAATAGCTCTTAATTTGCTCAAACAGCTACTTTTACCATTTATGTTAAGTCACCACAGATGAGAAAACCTTCACTTTTGCTACATTGTGAACTATTCTTCTAGTTTCGTTGGACATCTGCTGTGTTGCTTCATGACACAAACCACAAAGAGGATGCTGATGCACTGAGAGCTTAAAGGAGATAAAAGCTTTCAAAGTTCCTTCTTGAAAGCCTGTGGTGAAAGTCTGATGAGAATGACTTCTGAGGGACAGCGATTCTCTTCTTTATCTAAAGCAAAGTGTAAAAAAAAGAAAAAAAAAACCTTGAGCAGTTTTCACAAACAGCAGCAGTAACAACAGCTCTGGGTAACAAAGACTGTTATCTGCTCATTTATGTACTATTATCACACCAAAGCCTTGAAACTTGAACCTTCATGTTAATCTTAAGTGAACTGATAAAACACTGATGAAAACGTTTCTATTATTAATATTTGGTCACAAGACTTCAATAAGACGTAAACTGTCAGTGTTTGATTTAAACGTGTGCAAGAGTACGTGGTTGGGCAGAGTGTGTAATGAGTGTAAGTATGAGTGTGTGTGTGTGTGTGTGTGTGTGTGTGTGTGTGTGTGTGTGTGTGTGTGTGTGTGTGTGTGTGTGTGTGTGTGTGTGTGTGTGAGTGTGTGTGAGCTCACTATGAGTGTGTGTGTGTGTGTGAGCTCATTTTTTGAGTGTAAGTATGAGTGTGTGTGTGTGTGTGTGTGTGTGTGTGTGTGTGTGTGTGTGTGTGTGTGGCCAGCCTGTATTACTATTGATCTGTGTGACCCACCTTTTGTATTGATCTGAGAAACCCCCTGTTGTTAACCAAGTTTTCTAATTTCTCTCTCTCTCTCTCTCTCTCTCTCTCTCTCTCTCTCTCTCTCTCTCTCTCTCTCTCTCTCTCTCTCTCTCTCTCTCTCTCTCTCTCTCTCTCTCTCTCTCTCTCTCACTCACT
The DNA here is from genome assembly GCF_963691925.1 of Scomber scombrus. Taxonomy (NCBI): domain Eukaryota; kingdom Metazoa; phylum Chordata; class Actinopteri; order Scombriformes; family Scombridae; genus Scomber; species Scomber scombrus. The sequence goes on along the minus strand of NC_084972.1, from coordinate 32,135,763 downwards.
CACTCACTCACTCACACACACACACACACACACACACACACACACACACACACACACACACACACACACACATCAGAGAAATAAATTGCTCAGTTGCAGTGTGAGTGCTGAATAGTGCGAGGTGTTGCAGAACATCCATACAATAAACTGTTAAGGAGGAAGGCTTTTATTGCTTAACTTAAAAGACTCACATTCTTAAATTTTCAAGTATTATAAAGTCAAATGTGACTCAAAAGCTTTTGAGCTACATTGTGACAGTATGTGTTGTAAAATCACATCATCCCATTAAAGACCTTACTACTGTAGTATCAAATCAGTGGCTTTCACTCACAGATTTGAGGTGGATCATTCATAAGAAGGAACATTATACAGTTTATTTGTGTCAAAGTCATGATATCATGTTAATGCAATGGTACTAATATCTAACACTTGAGTCAAAAATGTTGTGCATTCAAATATTTTTTCCCAGTTTTGGGTCAATAAAGCACCAACAGCATACAAGGAGTTCATGTTAATTCAAGATAAGGGGTTGACTTGACCTAGTTTTAATGTCATTATAATCAACTATCCTCTTCTTAACTTCTATGGCACCGTTGGTTATTGATTATTAATAGGTTGTGTATCATATGCACATCATTTTGCATAAGAAACAATACAGTTGTGACAGTTTTTAGCTGAACCTTACTGTGTATAACACTCAAAATAAAACAATGCTACTGGGAGAAGTTAACCCACTGCTGTGTTGACCCAAACTTTGTATTCATGAATTATGTTGTTTGACAAAAAAGAAAAAAACTGAATTTAAGGTCCACTTATTTTAGTTTTGTCTGAAGCTTTTATGTTGAAAGCTCAGCGGTGTCGTGCAAAAAAAAAAAAATCAAAGTCAGAAGACAAACAACAGACGTACGTACCACACTGTGCAAACATCAATGAGAACTCTGGTTTGTTGTTTTGTTTTGCAGGTTAAATCAGCTGTTGTTTATCAGTCTGCGCTTCCTGTTTGTATCTGAACTTAACTCTCAAGTCAAATTGAAATAGAGCAGAACTTTGCATAAAAAATACCGTATTAATGACACAAGAAATCCCAACGTTGTCTCTGTGAGATACAACGACTGATCGGCACCACTGCTCAGATTCACCACAACAACTGGGAGTTAAATGCTTTGCTCAAAGGCTCTTCAGCGGGTGAAGAGACGCCATTGAGGCTTCTGCCACCTTTTCATGTAGACTGCTTTGGAAAAAATAAAAGCCAAAAATCCAAAAAAATCTCAACAGTATTTGTGAAAACAGCTGGTCTCCTGTGGCAGTGTGTGTGTGTGTGCTGGAACGTTTGTTGCACTGAGTTGACCCACTTATTTTGAAGTGAGTGTGTTTGTGCATGTGTGTGTGTGTGTGTGTGTGTGTGTGTGTGTGTGTGTGTGTGTGTGTGTTGTTGACATGGTAGACAGATTAATCAGTTTTTCTCACGTTAACAGATTGCTCCTCTCTGACCTTACAGCTGGGAAACAAGGTGTGAAATGAGCGCTGTGTGCATGTGTTACCGTGTGGCTGGATGAAAGCACGTTCATGTATGTGTGAGCAATATTTTAATGTATTAAAAATGTAAATGAGTCTTTGCTTTTTGCCGTATTAGATCCAACTATATGTTGTGTGGGATATGCATTTTGCTCGTGGGCCCAGTTGCACGTTTTAATAATTTTGACATTGTTGTATATATGCGTGAATGTGTGTGTGTGCATGTTTTTGTTTTGTGTTAGTTGGTACAGTGTAACACCTCCACTTCCCTCCACGGAGACAGTTGTCATGGTGAGAGCAGTCTCTGGGTAACAAACATCACACTTATTGTCTAGTTGATACAAACAACTTTGTTTATAAAGAGAATTTTAAATGAAATGAAACAACCTCCCCCCTCTAAAATAAAAAAAAAGAGGTGTAGTTTAGAGAAGTGAGGACAAAGTTGATGTGTGTTTTTTGTGCCTGTGTGTGTGTGTGTGTGTGTGTGTGTGTGTGTGTGTGTGTGTGTGTGTGTGTGTGTGTGTGTGTGTGTGTGTGTGTGTGTGTGATCTGAGCGTTGAGGTGTGAATAAGAAATGTAATCAGGGCCAGTTCACTGAGGAAAGATCTGGTTAAAGAACCAAGCTAGATTACTTTAATACACACACACACACACACACACACACACACACACACACACACACACACACACACACACACACACAGCCAGCATACATAAACCATCATTTCACTTCAGTAATAACACACACTCTTCCAGGCAACCCCCACAGTAATATAGCTTCAACAATATAAATATAGCTTCAACACTTACACACACACACACACACACACACACACACACACACACACACACACACACACACACACACACACACACACACACACACACACACACACACACACACACACACACACACACACACTGATCTAACTGAATAAGTTGGCTTTGCCTTAGTGTGTGCCTGTGATATTATTGAAGGGATAATATGGTTAAATATATACTGTGCAGGATTCGTCAGATGGTGTTTGTAAACACAGCATTCAAAGTTGAGCCCTCCTTCTTGGCTCGATGACATCAGAGCGAGCTGAGAGCACGAGAGAGAGAGAGAGAGATAGAGCAGCGGTGGTCAGGTGACCTAGAGAGTTAATGAAGAGAGCGAGTGACACTGGTGAGAATAAAATACACAAATACATATGCCCAGATCTCCACACAACCCTGAGGGAAGGTAGGTTCATCCTGTCAGCTGTGGCCTCTCTGCTCTGTGTGTGTGTGTGTGTGTGTGTGTGTGTGTGTGTGTGTGTGTGCACGTGTTTGCGTGTGTGTTTAGCTCAGCCCCGCCCTCCTTCAATAGACACACAGACCTGCAGCTCTTTCTACATCCATGACACAGAGACAGAGAGCAGAACAGAGCA
>NC_084972.1:32129236-32132636 GCF_963691925.1 Scomber scombrus | reverse complement strand
CCTTCCATCTTCCTCCCTTCCTTCCCTCCTCCCTCCTTTCCTTACTTCTTCCTCCCTTTCTTCCTCCTTTCCTTCCTTCTTCCTCACTTTCTTCCTCCTTTCCTTCCTTCTTCCTCCCTTCCTCCCGCCCTCCTTTCCTTCCGTCTTCCTCCCTTCCTTCCCTCCTCCCTCCTTTCCTTCCTTCTTTCTCCCTTCCTTCCTCATTTGTTTCCTTCTCTCTCCCATCCTCCCTTCCTTCCTTGACTCGAGGACAACAGGAGGGTTTAAATGGCTGCTGTTGAATTTCTAAAATGAAAAATAAAAAAACGATGATAAAGATGATATGAGCATGTGCCACCTGATCAATCAGCCTCCTCCATCTGGCTCGTCCCCTCTGCCACCACCAATATATGTCAACGTGAATCATCGTCTCCTCGTCTATCACCTTTTTCTCTCTTCATTTGGCTACATTTACATTCCTCTGCACAAATCTTTTACTTTTTCTTCTTGCGTTTTTTTAGCATGCTTTGCAAAAAGTTTGACAGTAAAATGAAATATACACTGATTTTTTTGGGTGTATTTCTTGAGGTTTTAAGGTGGTTTTAAAAGAGCGCTAGCCAGTGCTGAGCTGTGTGTGTGTGTGTGTGTGTTGTGTGTGTGTGTGTGTGTAGGTGTGTATTTTTGGGTGTAACCCTGTCATTTGCTTGTGTTGATGTTTGCGCAGACTGACAATCCAGGAGCCAAACTGTGTTGCAGAAAGCCTCTGCCTGTCTTTGCTCTTTCTTTTATAACTTTCATTCTTTATTATTTTTTTCTTCTCTCTCTCTCTCTCTCCTTCTCTCTCTCTCTCTCTCTCTCTCTCTCTCTCTGTCTCTCTCTCTCTCTCTCTCTCTCTCTCTCTCTCTCTCTCTCTCTCTGTCTCTCTCTCTCTCTCTCTCTCTCTCTCTCTCTCTCTCTCTCTCTCTCTCTCTCTCTCTCTCTCTCTCTCTCTCTCTCTCTCTCTCTCTCCCCACCTCCGTCGTTCTCCCCAGACGTTCATTCCTCCTGAGGCTTTGTCCTAAATTTGCCTCCCAGTTTCCGTTGATGTTATTTTTTTAGATTTGACAGCTTGACAGAAAAGTATGTTTGAACTGCGGCAAACGTCTAAAGTTGTATTTTGACATTTTTCTCGTATCTGCGCGGTGTGTTTCCGTCTCGGTGTGTATGTGTGTGTGTGTGTGTGTGTGTGTGTGTGTGTGTGTGTGTGTGTGCGCCTGCCTGTCAGTACTCTTCTTATTTTTCCTTTGACACGCTGAAAACAAATCAGTACTAATCAGAGAGTGCCTCACCATTCAGTTGCGACACATATTTAATATGCACACATACACACACACACACACACACACACACACACACACACGCACACTCACACACTTATCATGCCTTGTCTAATGCTGCCATCCGTAGTACTTCAAAATTATAGTGTGTCACAGCCATATACCATTAATCGTGTGTTTGTGCATGTGTGTGTTAGAGTGTGTGTGTGTGTGTGTGTGTGTGTGTGTGTGTGTGTAGAGTGGCTGCTGATGGATAAAGAGACACAGAGGTTAAATATCCCGTCCGCTCTTTTGGTTGCCGGTGGTGATTCGAGGGCCCTTGTCGGGGGCCGACTTGATTACATTTGTGATCTGTGGGCGGGCAGGAAGCGGAGAGGTGGGTTTGGTGAAATGACAAATGGCACAAAAGCCGATAATGATACATTGACAGGGTGACAGGCAGGTGCTACGTAAGTATTAAGTGGATGTAATCTGTAAGTGGTTAGCGGGGAGGTTGAGTGTAAAGAGGAAGTAGCAAATGTGGCAGCGCTGGAGTTACACTGACAGACGCACACAGTTATGTTTTCTACCTGTTCTCCTTTAAAAGAGAAACTGCTGCAACCACACAGTATGTTACACACTTTAATCCTTATATACTGTTTGACATTTGACAGAAGTTAAAAACACCCCAAATGTATTTTACCCTGACATTTGATGACTTTACCTGAAGTGAAACTATTTTAAAATGTAATACTTTTGTATAGCTGCTACATCTTTGTCCATTGAGGCTGTTCTGGGTCAAATTATCTCTGTATATATTGCCATGTGTTTTAGTGAAATTAATAGTTAATAGTTTTAATAAGATAGTAGTTATGATGATTTCTTTTTATGATGTAGCAGTGAAGACTGATGGCTCTAATGGTTATACAATAAACCCCACAGCTCCATAAAGTTCTTGTTAGTTTCACTTTCAATATAAAATAACATTTAACCACCAAAAAGAGATGCAAAAATGACTAAAAGAGACACTAAATTGACTAAAGAAACCTAAAAACTACCAAAAAGAGATATAAAAATGACTAAAAGAGACTTAAATTGACTAAAGAAACCTAAAAAATACAAAAAAGAGATATAAAAATGACAGAAAAGAGACTTAAATTGACTAAAGAAACCTAATTGCTACCAAAAAGACTAAACACAATTAGTTACCATAGTAACTATGAGATGGAGTGACTAAAGAGACTCAAAACTACCAAAAAGAGACATTTCAATCATCATTGCTTTGTTATATTTTCCTGTCTTAGGTAAAATAGGACATGATATTGTGTGATAGGAGATGTTTAATGGTGTAACAGCTAAAAAAAATACACTCTATCTGCTCTCTGAAACATTAATCAAGGTTTAGGCTTAAGATCTGACTGAAATAAAGAGCTGGTTTTTAAAAGATAACCAGCCTGAGGCCCTAGTTTACTCTGCTGTTTTAGTTATATCTTTAATATGAAATACAATCGCTGTTTTCTTTATAACATTTGAAAAGTAATCACAAAACTTGTTGCCTAACTTTAGATAAATGTGTTGTGTGCATTGGGCGAATACACACACACACACACACACACACACACACACACACACACACTGCACAAATCCTCACATTAGTCTCCATACCAAGTGGCTCGATTAATGACAGGCAGAATATTTAAATGCTTTATTAAGGACGTAACCGCCTGCAGCAAAGTAAGTTTAATTATAATAATAATAATAATAATAATAATAATAATAATAATAATAATAATAATAATAATAATAATAATACTAATAAAAACAATGCAAACGTTGTCTCTCATCAGCTTCCAGCTCTTGTTTGTGAGTGTGGAAAAAAGGGATTATAGGATGTGAGAAAGCAACAAACCAAGCTGGAGGAAACATTATGTTGATAGAGATAAAGTCTGAATCCATGTATTAAGCCATATGGCCATGATAATATGTATAATGTGGTAATATGCATATTTATTTTTGGGATAATAAACACATTTTTAATCATTTCAGACATTATTCTATAAGTCTTCTTTATCTAGAATCAACATGGCAGAAGTTATTAATGATTCTGCAGTGTTTTATTTATTCAG
>NC_084972.1:32091736-32124236 GCF_963691925.1 Scomber scombrus | reverse complement strand
ACTTTGTGAAATGCAGCTATTCGTGAACATAGGGGCACACACACAAAAGAAGCTTCAGAAATATCTTAACACATGTGATGATGCATGGAGGAATACATCATAAAAAACTGCATCAACAACACACAGCGCACCGAATCACAAGCACAGGCTCACTAAAGGGCACACGGACAAGAGCAAATATGAGTGGGCAAGCGTGAAAGTGGCATTTATGTGCATGCAGTGACTCCTGCACGGACATGGATAAATATTGTTACTGTTTATTGGTGTGTACGAGGCGATCTGTGAAGGAGGTAAGCTTAGGAAGAAAGATGTTGCACCTTAAGACTGTTATGAACATGACATTTTCATGGTAGGTTAAAAACATTTGCAGAGAGATGGACATGACCATAATAAGTTCAGGACAGCTCTAATACTGAGAGAGCTGGGGTTTCATTTCCAGCTAAGACACAAGAGGCCATTAAGTGTAAATTAAATGTTCTGAGGGTGCGATCAATATTTTTAGAAAGACGTCAATAATTCTTGGTATATGAATTCTCCACAGACAGATTAAGGTTATTCCTGCCTTTCTTATTGACAACCAGCACAGATTACCGTCACCACTCTCAACGATTTCTAGTACCACCGACGTCGATTCCATGAATCGTTGAATCACTCATTCATGGAATCGGCACAGCATATGTGAACACCGACCTACTGTAAGTGGCTCTGTAACACGCTGACAGCTTACTGGAATTATTATACCCTAATCATGACAATTAACTATTTAAAGTCAATATTTCATGTGCCTGCTAGCGCGCTCGTAGGATATTAGCCTGTGGGGCTAGAAAGCAGAGAGATTTCCTACAGGTACTCCTGTTTCTTGATGTTGCAGCTTTAAATTGCATTCATTATTAATAGAAGTATAATGGTTTATAATGTGCAGATATGTCTACAGCCTTTAAGGGTGTATGTGTAATTGACTTGGCTAGGAGTGATTAAAAGTTGTTTTTGTCGGAGAGTTTGAGAGTCAGTCTGTCGACTACTGACTGGCTGACACACCTGCAGTGAAGTTACTTCAAAGCACTTTTAAGCTCTCAGTTTGGGGGAATCTCTTTGTCTCTCACTCTCTTTCAATCTGTCTGTCATTGTGTCTCTCTCTCTCTCTCTCTCTCTCTCTCTCTCTCTCTCTCTCTCTCTCTCTCTCTCTCTCTCTCTCTCTCTCTCTCTCTCTCTCTCTCTCTCTCTCTCTCTCTCTCTCTCTCTCTCTCTCTCTCCGTCTCCGTTTGTCAAAAACAGAATTTTCAAACACACTTGTTTGGTATGCTGCTCACACGCATAAGAAAAACAACATGTTCAGTGGCTCAAAGGAAAAATGCACATACAGTTGTGTGCATGCACTGCCTCTAAATACACACAGAAACACACACACAACATTTAGACAAACACAAATGTGCACAGACATGTTCAACAGGTCAGCGGAGCTAGGATTCATACATACTATGCTTTATGTGTATGCAAATTAGTTTAGACACACATTAATTATTCAGGAGACAAATACAATTCATCTTTGTGCATTTAATAATGTAATCGCTGTGCACATATTAAACAGTTAAGTTATTTGTGGAGGCAATCTATTCATCGTAGGACAGTCGCTAACTGAATACAGTAACACAGGCAGTCATAGCTGCACCAACACTGATGCTAAACTCACACTAAATGCATTATGAAGCTTTGCAGATGTCAGAATATGTCTAGTATGTTGAGTTTTCAAAGAATAACATGGTCTTTTTCCAGACATAAAGAAATAAGAAATGCACTTTGGAATGTTCGGATGCTCCAGATAATGGTCATAATGGAGTCTTGTATTTGAGAAATAGCAGCCATGACATTTCTGAAGGTCTAACCGGACAGACGTTGTGTCCAGACAGCATTTCTTTAGATGGCTTCGCTGTGAAATTGCCTCATTCATCAGGGCCGATTGTGCCGAGTCTGCATGCTTTTTACTTTGCTGTTTATTGTATCATTTCTGAACATTTTTCCACTTAGAGCGAGTGGAATTTGTGTTTTCTCTTTTGCCTTTGTGATTTGATATGTGTAATTTGCACAAGGACACATGGATGGAAGCCCAGTCTTGTGTAAATGTGTGTGTTATTTGTCTTTCCTACTTTTTCTTTCTCTCTTCTTTTCTTTTGTCTACTTTCCTACCTGTCCACCTCCCTCTCTCTCTCTCTCTCCCTCTCTTTCGCTCTCCCTCAGCGTGACTTCTCAAATGAGGCTTGAGAAGGCAAATAACCAAGCTGGGAAATGTGTGGAAATGCAGAAGTCATTAAAAAGCCAATTACCCACAGGTTCAGTGCTACAGGGAGGAGATCAGGGAATACTGGAGAGAAATCGTAAACCCAGTGATATATGGAAGCCAAATAGCTGTATGTGTGTGTGGTTGTGTGTGTGTGTGTGTGTGTGTGTGTAGGTGGGTGCCCTTTCTTCACTGCGTGTGTCCTGATTTTAGGCCTTTGTTCATCAATTTGTGAATGTGTGTGTGTCAATGGTGCATCTCTGCATGTGTGTGCAAGTCGCCAAAGTTTCTGCATCCATACATGTTTTATATACTTATGCATGTGTATCAGTGTTTAAGCGTGTGTGCACTAAAGTGTGTGCGTGTGTGCGTTTGTAAATCAATGTCCCAATGAGAAACGGATGTTTAATTCACTGTGTCATAAATCTGTGTTGCAGAAAAGAATATTAAACTTTATTACCATTTTTCACATTCACTTTACACTGCCAGGGAGTCATCTATCACAGAGTAAATGCACACACACACACACACACACACACACACACACACACACACACACACACACACACACACACACACACACACCCAAACACAATTACATATACAGCATGAGCCAGCATATGTAAGGGTCACATAACACACCTGGCTACACGCACACACACACACACACACACACACACACACACACACACACACACACACACACACACACACACACACACACACACACACACACACACACACACACACACACACACACACACAGCCACTCTGCCTCCTCCTCCTTTGGCCATGCAGAGGTTTACCATTTCACGCCATACACACCATTATCTACTGGTAATTATCTCTGCAGCCAGAGAGACACTGGAAAAGATCACTTAATTACACTCTTCACATATACAACTCACATTCACTCATGCTAAACTGAGCAATACATCAACTCCGCAGGGTCGTCTTCATTAAAGGGAAATACCACTGGACCACTGAAAGTTTTATCAAAAGGCCAACTTGAGTTTTGACTGTGTTATGAACAAAAAGTACATTGAGGAATGTAAATCTGATGCTGTTGGTGTTGAGTTAGGTGATGATCGCGGCCATGCCTAAACCCAACCCTTATTATTCTTCCAAAACAACCATTTTTGAGGGCCCAAATGCGCCCTTAAATTCAAAAAACTTTACACACACATCAGACCTGTTAAAAAATGTGATATTTTATTGGTTGCCGGAATGCCCATCGCAAAATGGCTCTACTGCACCCCTTAGAAAATGTAAAAAAATTGAGCCCCTCGCTCCATATTGATGTAGACAAATGAAATTCAGTCTGTATATATATCATGACAACACGCACAAAAAAGTCTCTTGGACCCCTACTCTAACTCCAACAGGAAGTTTGCAATTTTTATTTGAATTTTGGGCATTTCTGCACCAACTCCTTCTACAGATTGAATCCGACTGACTTCAAATTCACTCAGCATGTTCAGACCTTGCAAAAAATTATCAAAATATTTCACCTCCATTATACCTGAGGGGCGTGGCGTTAGGTTTATATTTCACTGTTTTGGGGCAAACGTTATTATTATATTATTATTATTGTTAAAAGACAAAGTCCATCCACTGTTGGAAATGTGAAATGAACAGCTACTGTAGCTCCCGTCTTAACATCCATTGTGTTTTTTTGACCCATGCTTCCACCTCGACCTCCAACCTAAACAGACTTAGCCGCTCTGTAATACGCTCGTCCTTCTGCTTCCTCCTTCATCCAGTCATAAAGTCATAATTACTGCAGCTGCCTGTAAAATCAGATGATGTTATTTTCCCTGGAGGATGGTTTGTTGTGGATTAAAAATGTGTCAAAAGTATCGTAGTAATGTTGCAGTTTAAAATGATAAAAGGGAATGTGTGTGTGTGTCCAAGTGTGTGTCCATGTGTGTGTGGATAGACGTGCGGTACACAACAGCTGATTGCAGTTCCAGACAGACTCTAGAGGGAGGGGGGGAAAAAATAAAAAATAAAAAATAAAAAATACTAAAACTTCAGCAGTTTAACAAGAATGGATTGTTCTCATTTCTTTCACCTCTTTTATTGTTCGCTTTCTTCTTCATTATTTCCATAGCTTTCATTTTCTATCCAATTTGTCTTTTATGTGCTCTTTCAATTTCCAATATTTTCATAGTTTCACTGCTCTTTGTCTGTCTTTCTTTTTTTCTTACTAGTCCTCTGTTTTCCTTTTCTACCTTTTACCCTCTATTTCTCGATAACGCTCACTCTTCTAGCCATGCATTGAGTCTGAAACACACAAACATGCACACACATATCAGCTCATGGTCACTTTTGGGGGACATTACATCGACTTATATCCATTACCTTGAGACTTAACCTAACCCTAACCTTAACAGCTGACCCAGTAATCAGTCATTTCCCAGTTGGGGACTTAGCTTTTCTCCCCAATTGGATGAGCTGCTGCTGAAATTTTTCCCCACACACACACACACACATTGACGGATGACCCACCCGAGGGCAGAGCAAAACAGAAGACGACCCCTCATCCATTGTCTCTATACTGTCAGCGGTCACATGCTCAGCCTTCGATCTCCTATAGGTCAACCCACCTATGACCCTCACAGCAAAGGTTTTTGGGATTTAGAGTTCCCATGGGTCAGCTATGTTGTAGGAATTGGGGTTTATGGGAACTTTAGCACTCTGTGTGTGTGTGTATGTGTGTGTGTGTGTGTTTGTGTGACTTATAGGCTCACTATTGATTACCTATCTATGAGTAAACAGAGAGGTTTTCCCTAAAGGCTTGATCAATAATGCCGATTTCACCGTCTTTACCACCTTATTAGGAGGAGATTATAGCAGCTTCACAATGGCCTGAGGGCGCACGTGTGTGTGTGTGCGTGTGTGTGTGTGTGTCTGTGTGTGTGACAGACCTCATCCATTCTTTCCTTTATTTAACAGCAGAAAACTCAATGAACAGCCTCCACAGTCTGAATACAGATAGGTGTGTAAGTATGCAAAGACCTACACCCTAAATGATGAGATAGGGTGATTGACATTACCTTCTTAAATTAGTCATGGGTGTTTTTTTTTTATCATGTTGGATTGTGATATGAATAATTTTTTGTGATGGTCCTTTTTTAATGAGATTAGAAGGCAGTGATGAATATACCTTGTCCTTCTCATAGTGTCGTTAGGGTCAGAAAATGCTCAGATTTTTGGATTTTGGAAGGTAATGATGAGGCCAATTAAGTCATTTCATTTATTCTGCCTTTGCAGATGCCAATCATGATTCACTCATATGAGATTTTCTTCTTTTTCAAATTTATATCATTGTAATGGACTATTTTGAGTTCTGGACTGGACCAAAACAAGCGAAAAACTTCTTCTTTTTAATGATTTTGGGTTTCTATTTATCTTAAAGTGTTATGATGACTGCTGCATGTAAGACTGTTACCAAAATTAAATTTCATCGAATCAATCAATCTTTATTTATACAGTGTCAAATCATAACAAAAGTAATCTCAATGCACTTTAAACATGCAGGTCTAGACCGTAGTCTTTAATTTAATTTAAATAGACCCAACATTCCCACATGAGCAAGCACTTGGCGACAATAGCAAGGAAACAAACTCCCTTTAATGGGAAGAAACCTCAGGCAGAACCGGGCTCTAAGTGGGCGGCCATCTGCCTCGACCGGTTGGGGTTTGTAGCAACTATAATGATGATCTTAATTTGAAGACATCAACGAGGGCTCTGGGACATTGTGACAGGCGTTCGTCAATATGGTTTAATAGACTAAACAATTCATCACAATGAATCGATAAAGACAATAATGGAGTTGTTGGATATTCAGTTATGTATCAGCATGCTTTTTGCTTTTACTCTATGTGTATGACTGAGAGGCGGAAAGATGCAAAGTATAAAAGACATCAGGGCAGTTACAGACGTTTTTCTAGCATCAAATACGGCTAATTTAACAAAAACTATGATATTTTCCTAACGTAACCAGACCTAAATCACAGCATTGTCTCAGCATAAAACATAATTATTCATCTAATACAGTGTGAAATGACACATGAACAGCTTAGCATGCAATCAGCATTAAAAAAAATAGTAACTGAAACATAAATATTCAACATATCTATGGTTTACACAAATATACCATGCCATATACCATTTATTCTGATGATTAGGAGATTCCCAGTACAACCAGTTTGTTACTGGTGGCCTCTGAGCAGCTCTACTCCATCATAAAGCTACTAACCTTACTACTCCACCTTCTTCATGAGCCCACTTCCACTGTTATACTTCATTGTTGCTTCCTTTTAAAGAGCCCCTCCCCTCCAGTCTACTAAAAAGAGCTCGGCCTTGCTTCACTGAAGTTATGAGCCTGGAAAGCTCACACTCACACTGTTTGTGATATTGGGCGATACAAATAAACTTGGCTTGACTTCATAAAAGCCAGTAAAACAAGTCAAGTGATTTTTCAAGGAGTATGTTTGCAGGGTGTTGAGAAATAGAAAAAAACTTATAAATCCTTATAAGCCAATACAAGACCACTGTGAGCACTTTATAAACATTTCCAACTTTTTTAGATTTAAAACACATAACATGATGTCATTCTCTCTATATCATTTACATACATTGTGCACAAATAAAGGGCTCTTTAACCCTCCTGTTGTCCTCGAGTCAAGGAAGGAAGGATGGAAGGGAGGAAGGAAGGGAGGGAGGAAGAAGGAAGGAAATGAGGGAGGAAGGAAGGGAGGACAGAAAAAAAGGAAGGGAGGAAGGAAAGGAATGAAAGGAAGGAAGGAAGGGAGGGAGGAAGAATGAAGGAAAAGAGGGAGGACGGAAGGTAAAGAGGGAGGAATGAAGGGAGGAAAGAAAAGAAGGAAGGGAGGAAGGAAGGAAAAGAAGGAAGGGAGGAAGGAGGAATAAAAGGAGGGAGGAAGAAAGGGAGGAAAGAAAATAAGGAAGGGAGGAAGGAAAGGGAGGGAGGAAGGGAGGGAAGAACAAGGAAGGAAAGGAGGGAGGAAGGAAGGGAGGAAGGAAAGGTAGGACGGAGGAAAGAAGGAAGGAAGGTAGGAGGGAGGAAAGAAGGATAGATGAAAGAAGAAAGGGAGGAAGGAAGGAAAGAAGGACAGAGGAAAGAAGGAAGGGAGGAAGGTAGGGGGGAGGAAAGAAAGAGAGATATCATTTGGTGCTGCTGCTCACAAACAAACTGATACAAGTTCATTCACAGAGTTTTATAACTGTCCTGCAGCATGTCAACACAACACAACACTTTAGTTAATAAACCTTGAATATGCAACAGCAAAGCTTATAAATTCATTTCCATTGTGTAAGTTCTGTTCGCTGTTCACGAGCCTTTCAGAGACACAGAGAAGAAGAGCGGCTGCATAAGAAAAGTTGACACATAACAGTAAGATGAAGTAGAAAAAAAACAGCCACGGGAGCCGCGTGATAGACGTTTCCAGGCCACCAGTGGACACAAACCATCTCACCGCGCCATCAATTCACATCTCTGTCTCTGTCGCCCCATTTGAAAAAAAAGCCCTGTCGAAATTACAAATGTAAACCGAGCTCTTAGATGCTGAAATAACAGCAAAGAGATCCTCGCTCGGAGCTCAGAAGACGTCTTAATCCAAAAAAAGCGGCGACACACACACACACACACACACACACACACAAAATACACAAAAAAGGGAGAATGAAAGAGAGATTTTAGGAGCTGCACAGTCAAAAAGCATCACATGCTCTGAGCAGAGACCCCCAGGGAGCCATTTGAGCACATCGTATTCTGTGAACATCTTGCATCGACGTTGTGTCTCAACAGCAAATCTGGAGATGTAATTGATCTATTAAAGAGCGATTTAGTGTGCGCCTCATTCTGCTTTGTTGCCCAAAACCCGCTTTCATGTCTGAAGATCAAAACGCAATTGTTTTGTTTTAAAAAAGTTTGTTCTGGAGCCGACAGTATGTAAGATGGGAAGCTGATGATATATAATGTCCTTTTAATGAGATGTAGATGATAAATGTAAATTATATTGGATTTTTATGCATATATATACAATGCATAATCCTATGTGTTAGTCTTTTTATGCAAATCAAAAAACACCTTAACCCTTTCATGCATAGCGGTCACTACAGTGGACAGCTATTCAAAAAGCTGTTTTCTAACATATGCATGATGATGGATTTTAATGGCGTAGTTGCACTTTGGACACTAGTGCGTCATCCCATACACTACCACTTCATCTGCAGTAACTTTTTTGGTTGTAAATCAGTTGATTTTTTTTTTTTCATGCCTAAAGAGAAATAAAAAAAACACTTTCCTGACTGAGGTTATCATAATTCATGCATGAAAGGGTTAACACAGGCTGCCCTGGTAGAAATTGTACCCTCGCCTTCTCAATTGTGCCGACATTTTCGTCCTCATTGCGACGTCTTTTTCTTATTTTCCTTCTGAATTTGGTTCGGCCACCAGGTATTGAAGTGTCAACATTTGGCTTTTATATTTTTGTATAGAAGAAGACAGCCAGCCAAGTGCAATGTAAACCAACGTAAAAGCATTTTCGGAAGCTATTTGGGAGGTTTGTGAAGAGTGACAAAATTCCCCTAGGCCTGCACATGCATGCACACACACACACACACACACACACACACACACACACACACACACACACACACACACACACACACACACACACACCCACACACACATGCAGACACACCAACTGCTCCATTTGCAGTAATAGGGGTAAATGAATTAGATTTTGATGTTTTAAAAGCTTTTTCGTTCGGCTCATATTGGAAGTAAATTTCACTCTAATGGTGAGGTGTCTGTGTTTACAAGCGGCTGATGATAGAAAGAGACGTACAGACTCAGGGAGAGAAACTTAGTGAGAGAGAGATGGGACAGCAGAGAGAAAGAAGGATTGGGTTATAAATGGACTTTGAAAAGGGGACGGACAGGAATGGACGAGGAGGAGGAAAGAGAGGAGGATGGAAGTGGGAAGAGCACACGACACATACGCCGATACAGACACATGAATGAGCTGTTTGCATTCACGGTTTGGCCCATTGCCCTGATAATGGCACTTCAATTAGTGACTGGCACTGTTCAGATTACTGTAATGCTAGGAGACAAAAGGAGAGAGGAATGGCGACAGCGTGTGATGATAAAAGATTAGACTAAAAATGACATGAAACAGAATAGAAGGACGCTAAACAGATTAAAAAAAAAAAAACAGATAAAACATTAAAAAGAAATAAATACAGTGCATGCAATTCTATAATTTTACACAATATACAGGACATACTGGGACAAAAAGGATGAAAAGGAAGGTTCAGAATGCAGAAAGTGGGATGGAGGAAAGGTGTGTAGCTGTAAAACTGTGATAACTCCTGACATATCAAGTATGAAGACCACATTTAAACTCATTTAGATCCTTTTAAAGGTGCTAAAATAGCCAAATATGAATCAGAGATGATAAAAAAGGAGATGCTGAACATGTAATACATTTATTGGTATAGGACCTTTCATGTAATGATGCCCAAAGTGCTTAACAATACAATATATAATAGCAGTGTAACATAAACAAGGACAACATGACACTATTAAAACATCTGTTAAGGAACATAAAGTCCAGCTGTGTTAAACAAAGCAAATATGATCATTAACCTTGTTGGGTTTTTGCATTTATCTAAGTGTGAACATGCAAACGATGGTGGCAGACATGTAAAGCAAGTGCAACAAAATATGTGTTAAGATGCAATGCATAAAAGTGCAAATAATGAGAGAAAGAGAAAGAAAGGAGGAAAAAAAAGGTAAGGATGGCGGATGTGGAAGAATAGTTTCAAAGAGAAAGGTGTGGATAGACAGAAGGTAGAGATGGAAAGAGAGGTGAATGAGTGTTGGCAGAAAACCAAATGAGCACCAAGAAATGGGGCATGAAGAGGATGAAAGCCAAGTTAAGTGTGTATGTGTGTGTGTGTGTGTGTGCGTGTGTGTGTGTGTGTGTGTGTGTGTGTGTGTGTAACATACAATGGTACATCCTGTGTGTATTTGACTACAACATCAGTTTTCACGTGTGTGCGTATGTGATGATGCAGGGCCATTACCCATTCAGGACACTGAACATATGGGTCCCGGCTCTTACGTGTCTGTGTGTGTGTGTGTGTGTGTGTGTGTGTGTGTGTGTGTGTGTGTGTGTGTGTGTGTGTATGTGTGTGAGAGAGAGAGAGAGAGAGATAGAGAGACCTCAGGGGGAATTGTGTGAACTAAATGCGTGAAATGGGCCGAGGACCGATGTGATGTGTGTGTTGTCAGACTCCAGTGATTCCCTTTTCCATGCCTCTCATGATGATGATGATGGCAATGATGATGAAGACGACGACGACGATGATGAAGATGAGTCATTTTACCGAACAACAGAGCATTTTGTCATCCGGCTCGAGTCACGTCTGCCCCACAGCTGATGCTCCTGAACCGCCCCTCCTCTCCTTTCATCCATTCATACTTCTCCTACTTTCCTTTCCTCTCTCTCCTAATCAGCATTCAGTTTAACGTTATTTACAAGTATGAAATATATATTACAACTAATCTGTCATCATCTTCATGTCATTCTTACCCATTTCTACCCCCATGTCCCATTCTGCCTTAATCTCTCTCTCTTCGTCTATTCTTCCATCCTTCATTTTAAAAAAACCTGAGATGATTAGAGAAAGGTAGAGATACACAGTTTCTATCAATCATAGAGGCATATAAAGCATCTCGCTACTACTAATGGAATAGAAATGACAGCTAGCACGTCCCCGAATGATCCTAAGCGGGTAGGTGGGATGGTGTGTGTGTGTGTGTGTGTGTTTATATGTGTGTGTGTGTGTGTGTGTGTGTGTAATACCTTCTCGTTTTTTAACCAGCATCCCACGCTCTTCTTAACCGGTTTTCTGCTTCCGAAAAGGGACTCAGTAACTCCCCTGTCCTCCCACACACACACACACACACACACACACATACACACACACACACACACATGCTCTAAGTCGTCCATATCATACCACCAAATATGTCTTTTTTAATATACAGGAACACTGTAACAATTTAACTTCCTGTCATGTATGAACCAATAACATCAGGAATATTTTGTAGCTTGTGTAGCTGACATGCAAAATGTGTGTTTAGCCTTTGTGTCGTCCTCCCGGGTCAAATTGACCCCGTCTGTTTTGACTGTTCCTTCTTTCCTCCCTTCCTTCCTCCCTCCCTCTTTCTCTCTTTATTTCCTCCCTTCCTTCTTTCCTTTCTCCATTCCCCTTTCTTCCTTCCTTCTGTCCTTCCTTCCCCCCCTCCTTCTTTCCTTCCTTCCTTCCTTCCTTCCTTCCTTCCTTCCTTCCTTCCTTCCCCCCTTCCTCCCTCCCTCCTTCTCTCTTTCTTTCCTCCCCCCTGCCTTCCTCCCTTCCTTCTTTCCTCTGTCCTTCTTTCCTTCCTTCCACCCTTACTCTTTTCCTTTCTCCCTCCCTCCTTCCTTCCTTATTTCCTCCGTCCTTCCTTCCTTCCTTTCCTTCTTATCTTTCCTGCCTTCCTTCCTCCCTCCTTTCCTTCCTTCCTCCCTCCTTTCTTTTCTTCTTCCTTCCTCCCTTCCTTTCCTTCCTCCCTTCCATCATTCCTTCCTTGACTCGAGGACAACAGGAGGGTTAACAGCAAATTAATAGCTCTTAATTTGCTCAAACAGCTACTTTTACCATTTATGTTAAGTCACCACAGATGAGAAAACCTTCACTTTTGCTACATTGTGAACTATTCCTTTAGTTTCGTTGGACATCTGCTGTGTTGCTTCATGACACAAACCACAAAGAGGATGCTGATGCACTGAGAGCTTAAAGGAGATAAAAAGCTTTCAAAGTTCCTTCTTGAAAGCCTGTGGTGAAAGTCTGACGGAGAATGACTTCTGAGGGACAGTGATTCTCTTCTTTATCTAAAGCAAAGTGTAAAAAAAAAAGAAAAAAGAAACCTTGAGCAGTTTTCACAAACAGCAGCAGTAACAACAGCTCTTGGTAACAAAGACTGTTATCTGCTCATTTATGTACTATTATCACACCAAAGCCTTGAAACTTGAACCTTCATGTTAATCTTAAGTGAACTGATAAAACACTGATGAAAACGTTTCTATTATTAATATTTGGTCACAAGACTTCAATAAGACGTAAACTGTCAGTGTTTGATTTAAACGTGTGCAAGAGTACGTGGTTGGGCAGAGTGTGTATGAGTGTAAGTATGAGTGTGTGTGTGTTTGTGTGTGTGCGTGTGTGCGTGCGTGCGTGCGTGCGTGCGTGCGTGCGTGCGTGCGTGCGTGTGTGGCCAGCCTGTATTAATATTGATCTGTGTGACCCACCTTTTGTATTGATCTGAGAAACCCCCTGTTGTTTTCTAATTTCTCTCTCTCTCTCTCTCTCTCTCGTCTCTCTCTCTCTCTCTCTCTCTCTCTCTCTCTCTCTCTCTCTCTCTCTCTCTCTCTCTCTCTCTCTCTCTCACTCTCTCTCTCTCTCTCTCTCTCTCTCACACACACACACACACACACGCACACATCAGAGAAATAAATTGCTCAGTTGTAGTGTGAGTGCTGAATAGTGCGAAGTGTTGCAGAACATTTTTTACCATAAACTCTTAAGGACGAAGGCTTTTATTGCTTAATTTAAAAAACACACATTCTTAAACTTTCAAGTATTATAAAGTCAAATGTGACTCATAAGCTTTTAAGTTACGTTGTGACAGTATGTGTTGTAAAATCACATCATCCCATAAAAGACCTCTTACTAGTATCAAATCAGTGGCTTTCACTCACAGATTTGAGGTGGATCATTCATAAGAAGGAACATTATACAGTTTATTTGTGTCAAAGTCATGTTATCATGTTAATGCAATGGTACTAATATCTAACACTTAAGTCAAAAATGTTGTGCATTCACATATTTTTTCCCAGTTTGGGTCAATAAAGCACCAAACAGCATACAAGGAGTTCATTGTTAATTCAAAGATAAGGGGTTGACTACACCTAGTTTTAATGTCATTATAATCAACTCTACTTTTCTTAACTTATATGGCACCGTTTGTTATTGATTATTAACAGGTTGTGTATCATATGCACATCATTTTGCACAGTTGTGACAGTTTTTTAGCTGAACCTTACTGTGTATAACACTCAAAAAAACCAATGCTACTGGGAGAAGTTAACCCACTGCTGTGTTGACCCAAACTTTGTATTCATGAATTATGTTGTTTGACAAAAAGAAAAAAAACTGAATTTAAGGTCCACTTATTTTAGTTTTGTCTGAAGCTTTTATGTTGAAAGCTCAGCGGGTGTCGTGCAAAAAAAAAAAAAATCAAAGTCAGAAGACAAACAACAGACGTAAGTACCACACTGTGCAAACATCAATGAGAACTCTGGTTTGTTGTTTTGTTGTGCAGGTTAAATCAGCTGTTGTTTATCAGTCTGCGCTTCCTGTTAGAGTTTGTATCTGAACGTAACTCTCAAGTCAAATTGAAATAGAGCAGAACTTTGCATAAAAAATACCGTATTAGTGACACAAGAAATCCCAACGTTGTCTCTGTGAGATACAACGACTGATCGGCACCACTGCTCAGATTCACCACAACAACTGGGAGTTAAATGCTTTGCTCAAAGGCTCTTCAGCGGGTGAAGAGACGCCATTGAGGCTTCTGCCACCTTTTCATGTAGACTGCTTTGGAAAAAAATAAAAAAGCCAAAAATCCAAAAAAATCTCAACAGTATTTGTGAAAACAGCTGGTCTCCTGTGGCAGTGTGTGTGTGTGTGTGTGTGCTGGAACGTTTGTTGCACTGAGTTGACCCACTTATTTTGAAGTGAGTGTGTTTGTGTGTGTGTGTGTGTGTGTGTGTGTGTGTGTGTGTTGTTGACATGGTAGACAGATTAATCAGTTTTTCTCACGTTAACAGATTGCTCCTCTCTGACCTTACAGCTGGAAACAAGGTGTGAAATGAGCGCTGTGTGCATGTGTTACCGTGTGACTGAATGAAAGCACGTTTCATGTATGTGTGAGCCATATTTTAATGTATTAAAAATGTAAATGAGTCTTTGCGTTTTGCCATATTAGATCCAACTATATGTTGTATGATATATGCATTTTGCTCGTGGGCCCAGTTGCACGTTTTAATAATTTTGACATTGTTGTATATATGCGTGAATGTGTGCGTGTGCATGTTTTTGTTTTGTGTTAGTTGGTACATTGTAACACCTCCACTTCCCTCCACGGAGACAGTTGTCATGGTGAGAGCAGTCTCTGGGTAACAAACATCACACTTATTGTCTAGTTGATACAAACAACTTTATTTATAAAGAGAATTTTAAATGAAATGAAACAACCTCCCCCTCTAAAATAAAAAAAAGAGGTGTAGTTTAGAGAAGTGAGGACATAGTTGATGTGTGTTTTTTGTGCCTGTGTGTGTGTGTGTGTGTGTATGTGTGTGTGTGTGTGTGTGTGTGTGTGATCTGAGCGTGGAGGTTTGAATAAGAAATGTAATCAGGGCCAGTTCACTGAGGAAAGATCTGGTTAATGACCCAAGCTAGATTACTTTAATACACACACACACACACACACACACACACACACACACACACACACACACACACACACACACACACACACACACACACACACACACACACACACACACACACACACACACACACACACACAGCCAGCATACATACATAAACCATCATTTCACTTCAGTAATAACACACACTCTTCCAGGCAACCCCCACAGTAATATAGCTTCAACAATATAAATATAGCTTCAACAGTTACACACACACACACACACACACACACACACACACACACACACACACACACACACACACACACACACACACACACTGATCTAACTGAATAAGTTGGCTTTGCCTTAGTGTGTGCCTGTGATATTATTGAAGGGATAATATGGTTAAATATATACTGTGCAGGATTCGTCATATGGTGTTTGTAAACACAGCATTCAAAGTTGAGCCCTCCTTCTTGGCTCGATGACATCAGAGCGAGCTGAGAGCACGAGAGAGAGAGATAGAGCAGCGGTGGTCAGGTGACCTAGAGAGTTAATGAAGAGAGCGAGTGACACTGGTGAGAATAAAATACACAAATACATATGCCCAGATCTCCACACAACCCTGAGGGAAGGTTCATCCTGTCAGCTGTGGCCTCTCTGCTCTGTGTGTGTGTGTGTGTGTGTGTGTGTGTGTGTGTGTGTGTGTGTGTGTGTGTGTGTGTGTGTGTGTGTGTGTGTGTGTGTGTGTGTGTGTGTGTGTGTGTGTGTGTGTGTGTAGCTCAGCCCCGCCCTCCTTCAATAGACACACAGACCTGCAGCTCTTTCTACATCCATGACACAGAGACAGAGAGCAGAACAGAGCAGAGGAGAGAGATGAGCTACAGCCATGTTTCCTGGTTGCTATGCTACAAGTCCCAACCTCAAACCTAGTGTGTTGTTATTAACTGGAGGCTACACACCCGCCGCCCAAAGGCTGATGCCCAGAAACATCCCCAATACAGCAAAATAATAAGAAAATGGAAGCATAGGGCAAAATCATGAGTGATGCTTGAGAAGGATATTTTTTTGTATGAGTTTATACATTGTTTTTAGGAAAAGCCTGCATACCTTTAAGGTCAAAATGAAGTTAAAGTTTGGATAAGCCTCCAGGATATGAATGTAAGTCAGTGCAATGTCCTCACCAGAATAGTCACAACTCTTTGTTGGCGTGTTTGTGGCTTCAACTTTGTTCGTTGTGTCCTTCCTCTTTAAAAGTCACTGCACTGCCCTTTGAAATCAAAATGCCATGATCCTGCCAACAGTTTCCGGTAATACGCATCAGTAATTTATCAAATGTAAAAAAAAGAAACAAAAAATATTATATTATAGACATTTTATTTGATTTAATTGACTTTTGGTATTAAACAGACTGCATATATATATATTGGGATGCCATGCAAAATGACATTACAGATTACATTTACTTAATTTTGATGTTAGCTACAGCATAATAGATCTAGGTAGTCATACTCAGCAATGAGAGCTACAATGGCTAAAAACCCACAAAATATCACAATGATAAATATGTCACATGACACACACACAGTGCTTGACTGATGGGTGATCTCTGGAAAGTGTAGTGTCCAATTTAAGTTATTGGATGGCATCATTTTTTGTGTATTGCATATATATTACATTCAATTTTTAGCTTCTACTGCTACACACATTATCTCTTATACCTTTGTAAGACAGGGAACATGCACACACAGACAGTCACACATGCTTGATTCAGTATCTCTCCTCTCTCACTATATTGCCAAATAGTCTCCCAGTAACTTCTAACTCTCAGTCCGACTGATGGCAGTCATCCAAATGGAGCCGCCTGAGCCATAAAAGCTCCATCCTGTGCCCATAAAGCAGAGACTAAAACATACTTAAACCACAAGTCGACAGAGTGAATGTGTTTTACATCGTGGTTCAGAACCCACAGGGCACGGCTATATTAAGACATTGATATATACAGCCCTGCTGAATTTCCTCCCTTCCTTCCTTCTGTCTGTCCTCCCTCCCTCCTTCTTCTCTCTTTCTTTCTTCATCTCTCTTCCTCCTTCCTTCCTTCTTTCCTTCCCTCCTTCCTTGCCTTCCTCCCTCCCTCCTTCTCTCTATCTTTCCTCCCCCCTGCCTTCCCCTTTCTTTCTTTCCGCTGTCCTTCTTTCCTTCCTTCCTCTTTTCCTTTCTCCCTCCCTCCCTCCTTCCTTCTTTCCTCTGTCCTCCCTTCCTTCCACCTTTCCTTTCCTTCCTTCTTTCCTCTGTCCTCCCTTCCTTCCACCTTTCCTTTCCTTCCTTCCTTCCTTCCTTCCTTCCTTCCTTCCTTCCTTCCTTCCTTCTTTCCTCCTAACTTATTTCTTTCATCCGTGTTTCCTCCCTTCCTTCTTTCCTCTGTCCTTTCCTCCCTTGCTTCTTCCCTCCTTTCCTTTCCTTCCTTCCTCCATTCTCTCCAACTTTCCTTCCTTCCTTCCTTCCTTCCTTCTTCCTTCCTCCCTCCCTACCTTCCTTCTCTCCTTCCTTCCTCCCTTCCTTCCTTGACTCGAGGACAACAGGAGGGTTAAAAGTAAGTCAAAGAACCTGGATGTCCACCAGGCCTCTGCCAAAGAAACATTTACTAATAAGGAAGATACTTATCTGTACTGCAGGATAAATGATGGCTTGGGAAATGGATTGAACAGCAAAGAAACTTGCCTAATCAGTTTGCAGCCTGCTGATCAAGCCGACTATACTGTATAAATAGAAGAAACGGGACAGAGAATATAGACCAGTATTGCAATCATGTAATTATGTATTTTATCATCTGTGTTTGGCTTCAAATCTTCACAACAACATTTTCAGAGAATCTTTGAGTGCGGCTGCTCGTGTTGGAATGAGTCCACATATGCAGCCTCCCGTTGAAGTGTGAAGAGACCCTTGTCTGAGTCTGAGTAGGCGTCCGTGTTTGTTATGGAATATATCAGAGCCTTAACTCTCAACTTAATGCTTTTAGTCACACTAGCAGTAATATTGTATGAATTCAGTGCCTTGTTGAACATTACTGGAACAGCAGAAACAATTAAAAACACTGAATTATTGTCTTTTTTCCCCTTGAATAACATTCATCAGATTGATTTCTGTTGCAAAATCGTCCGTCACATTCACTACTATGAACATATTTTCACCATCTATGGTCTTTTTTTCTTTCCGTCTCTGTTGCTGCAGGTTCCTTCATGGTGGTGAACGCCTCAGGAAGGGCGTCAGGGCAGAAGGCTCACCTGTACATGCCCACCCTGAAGGAGAACGACACCCACTGCATCGACTTCCTCTACTCTCTCTCCAGTCGAGACGGAGCCAGCCCGGGCACACTCAACGTCTATATCAAGGTGTGTGTGTATGTGTGTGTGTGTGTGTGTGAATGAGTGAGTGAGTGACAGATAAGGATGGATTGACAGAGGAAGGGTGGCTGATAGACTGAACAGACTGAACAGGTAAACAAACAAACAGACCTCTGTTCCCTGTCAAAGAGGGATGAAGATCACCCTGGGGCAATTGGTGTTTATGTAGGTGTGTTTGTGAGGAGAGAGAGAGAGGAGAGAGAGAGAGAGAGAGAGAGAGAGAGAGAGAGAGAGAGAGAGAGAGAGAGAGAGAGAGAGGAGAGAGAGAGAGGAGAGAGAGAGAGAGAGAGAGAGAGAGAGAGAGAGAGAGAGAGAGAGAGAGAGAGAGAGAGAGAGAGAGAGAGAGAGAGAGAGAGAGAGAATGATTGATAGGCAGGTAAACAAAAGACCTCATCTACTTCCCTTTAGTAGGGATAACATTAGCGGTAGTGTACTGCATTTGAAAGTAGGTTATGTGTGTGTTTGTGTGTGTGTGTGTGTGTGTGTGTTTGTGTAAAAATATGTAACAAAGGCTTGTTATAGATTGTTTATCATTTTACATAACTTACATACATAAATGAATGGACACAAATGCAGGTTAAGAGTAGAAATACTAACATATAATCTAATATAATAATAAAAAAAATATAATAATAAAAATTGTCCCAAAGGAAATTTGTCTTGGGCTTAAAAATGTCGAATACATCTGCTCATAAACAACACACATCACAGACACAATGACAGGACCAAACCATTGCAAACAGTGAACACAATAACATAAGTATTAAATGAGGTAGATGAGTTGCATATTGCACATAGTTGCAATAATAAACATGGACACATAAAGACATAATGAATAGAAGGAATATAATATATATCTTACAGTATGTGTCTAAGTGCACATTAGTAGAGTGTCTGTGTTGTTGAGCAGAGGTAGAGAAGCTGTGGATTGAGAGTGGAGTGATTAAAGAAGAAGATGAGATTGAAGAGCTCAAAGCGGCTCCTTAAAAGGATTACAAAAACCACTGGGTTAGAGAATAGACTGAGTTAAGTAATTGACTTATACATGATCTATTACATAACAACAACAACAAATAATAAGAAAATACTAATTCATCTTTTATATCTCTTTTTTTTATTAATTTCTCTGTCCTGCAGGTGAACGGAGGCGCTCAGGGAAACCCGGTGTGGAACGCCTCTGATACTGTTACTGAAGGATGGGTGAAGGCTGAGCTGGCCATTTCCACTTTCTGGCCCAACTCCTATCAGGTAAACATCCATTAATAACAGTACTGCATGAGCTGATTGTGTACATAATAGCCTAAATAATAAAAACAATGATATATAGTCTGATTAACGTACCTGAGCTCCATCATCGTGCAGAATAGCAACTTTTTTAATGGGATTGAGATCGATTACCTTTGATTTCCTTTCCTCAGTTTTTACCAAAACTTGACGTTGCCTTTGAATTAACACATCTATTGGTACTGGACATATATATTTATTTTGCAATGACTCATTATAGCCTATATTATAGTGTAGTGTTAGCATAGGTTGGAGTTGTGCATTTAGCTTCACCATTGGCCAACTTGAATCTCTCCTTTTGGTGTATTCCTTTGATATTGTAACACAAAACTATTGATATTTAATGGCTCTCAGTTCCTGTGTTTATGAATCTGTTTAAGCTGCACAGATATACCCTGCTGTGTTGTTTCATTGAGGTACCAATAAAATAAAGCTACTGTTTTTACTTAATGACTGAGCTATATTCAGTAAATGAAGGCACCCCTGTGTTACATATCTGAGGCACAATGGTAACCAAAGTGAGTTACATGCAGGTGTGTGTGTTTCACTCCCTAATGAGGAGTTACCTCCCATGGTGAAATGACTCTATCTTTGTTTTTAAAGGACGAAATATTGTCGTATTAAAGTACAGACCACTGTGAGGGCAAGAACAAACTTTTAGAGTAACCTATCACTGTGTTTTAAATGGGCTAACCACTTAAGTTGAAGGAAGATAATGGTATTTCTTTGGGTGTGTGTACCTGTTGTCTGAACCCCAAGGTGCTAATTTCCTGTCTCCATTCAAGCTAGACTGAATGCATTTTCATTAACAAGTATGTAAAAGGTTTTCTAGTTACATGACCAGGACTGTAAGTGGCTCCATCTTTAAGTATCATTAAAAAAAAAGACACTCAAATACCAAATCAAGGAGATGAAACACTTGTATGTTTTCTTCAGGTTTTAAACTGGTGCCCAAGTCATCAAGAAAAACTCATCCAAAGATAAACCGGTGTCTTTGATTCCTATAAAAACTGACATGCATGCCACTTTGATCCAAAAGCCTAAAGAATGAGAATGAAAAGTGCATCTGGAGAGAAGGAGGATTTATTTGTTGAGAGAAAGGAAAGAGCGTAGAGTCTTCCCTGAAGTCTTTAGTATTCAGGCTGAGTCGAAGCTTATACTGTTGAGGATCCTGACAAGTACAGCACAGAGGTGTGTGTGTGCGTGCAAAGTGTGTGTGTGTGTGACTATATGTGTGTGGGTCAGAAGTGCATGGCCTCTTGACAGCCCTGCTGACTGCCTGTCACTCTTTAAAATGTGTGTGGTAGAAGAAAAAAAGTTAAAACAGAAAAAAAGGAGGGAGAGAGATGTGATGAGAGAGAGATAGAACATGACACGAAAAGTCATTCAATTACAAGAAATGCATAAAGATGAAGAAAGCAAGAATAGAAGAAAGGGGAGAGGAGGTCTGATTTAAAAAAAGAAATGGAGAAAAAGAAGGGAAAGGATGAAGGAGGAGGGTTGTGTAGTTGGCATACGGACGGAGACAGAAGGATGAAGGGATGAAGCGAAGGGAGGAATAGCTGCTGACTTTTTGTGGAAAATTCCCCTAGGGTTTCCATATGAGCTTTGCAGGGGATTCAAGATGTTGCAGTTTGTGGGAGGAAGGAAGTTTTCTTTTTTTTTTTTTTTTTTTTTTAAGTGTGACTCAACCTCATTCTTTCTCTTTCTCTCTTTCTTTTTCTTTCCCTCTCTTTGCCCTTTTGTTCTTCCTTGTTTTCCTCTCAGGTAATATTCGAAGCAGTTTCAGTACAAGGCCATCCAGGTTTCATCGCCATTGATGACATAAGAGTTCTAGCTCACCCCTGCCGTAAGTAACTCTTTTACTGTGCGTGTGTGTGTGTGTGTGTGCATGCATTTACGTGTGTGCGTGTGCATGTGCATGTGTGTGTGTGTGTCTCATAATGGTTGACCCTGCACAACTGTAGCCCCACTGAGCATCATCTGTTTTCTAGCTATCTCACACTTACACACACGCGGGCAAACGCTGTGTAAAGGACAGATTGTGAGGCTTGCAGACAGATTGCACAGAGCCAGGAAGAAGGTCCAAACTCAGGGTCTTCATCACTCAAATGTGACAGAAACACTTTGCTTCACAAAACTCCAGACCTCTCACTGCTACACCCTGTGGCCTACTTACCTCCCCCCTCTTGTGTGTTACTTCTTTCATATTCTCGCAGACCTTCTCATTGGAGCTGCGTGTTGCATTTTAAACATCAAATAATCAGTTTTTAAATATATTCAAGTGCTGTTCACTTCAACTTTTTTACTTGCATTATACAACAAAACATGGTCTTATTACTTCTAGATAATTAGTGTTTGAACAACTATAGAGGAGGGAAAAGAGAAATGTTGTAATTCATGGTAGTACATAATAAACGCTAATGCATAAAAAGCGTGATGGTTTTTAATTTGGCTAATATAATTAGTCTTTCTTGTCCCTTCTATGCTTTATTTTTTAGATAAAATGTTTCTTTCACTCTTTTCGTCTTTTTTCCATTTCTCCCCATGTTCTATATCGTCCACACTCTATTCAATTTTTACTTTCATTCTTCCTTTTTCTCTCTTTCAATGCCTGCTTTTTATTTGAATGGCTGGCTCCGAACACTCAGCTCAATCAAATCAGTCAAAGTGGTCAATGGTAGGAAGCAAGAGAAAGAGAATAGACATATTTACAGTGGAATATAAACTACAAAACAAACAAATCTAGTAAGATAATATAAAGAAAGGAAGGAGAAAGAAGAATATATGAATAGAGAAAGCAAAAAGAGCTCCCTGCATACACATCAAAGTCCTTGTCATTCGCCACAACCTGACCATTAGTGTCGGGGCGAATTATCATTGTTAAATGATCGATGCATACTCTGTTAGGCTTATCTCTGTCTGCAGACAGTCAAAATGAAATTAACCAGTCGCGGGCTGGTCTCAATGCCAGACCAAAGTCACCCAACGTCTGGCCGTCTGTCTCGCTGTCTGCCTGCTCATCTGTCTCCTCGCCATCTCATGACTCTCTCTGCCTGTCAGCACAATGAAATTAAGCTCTGCTCCAACTGGATTACAGTCGTTGTGGTTTTCCTTGCAAGTTGTTCCTCGCTACCGGCAGCATCTGCTATTATAATCAAGTGGGAATCAACCGTATCTTTTTAGAACAAGAATAATGCATCTTTTAGTGGATAGCCAGTTGGTCAAATACATGATTATGGAGCTTGTATTAGTTCAGAAAGCTTGAAGATTCATTTAACCTAGGAATGTTTTAAAGCATCAATTAAATATATCATGTCTGCTTTTTGTAAAGTTCCTTCTTTAACCCTCCTGTTGTACTCAAGTCAAGGAAGGAAGGGAGGAAGAAGGAAGGAAAGGAGGGAGGAGGGAGGGCGGGAGGAAGAAGGAAGGAAAGGAGGGAAGAATGAAGGAATATGGAAGGAAATGAGTGAAGAAGTAAGGAAGGGAGGAAGAAGGAAAGAAAGGAGGGAGGAGGGAGGGAGGAAGATGGAAGGAAAGGAAAGAAGAAGGAAGGAAGGAAAGTAGGGAGGAAGTAAGGAAGGGAGGAAAAAGGAAGGAAAGGAGAGAGGAAGGAAAGGAGGGAAGAAGGAAAGGAGGAAGGAAGGGAGGAAGAAGAAAGGAAAGGAGGGAAGAAGGAAAGGATGGAGGAAGGGAGGAAGAAGGAGGGTGGAAGGAAAGGAAGATGGAAGGAAAGGAGGGAGGGAGGAAGGAAGGTAGGAAGGAGGGAGGAATGAAGGAAGGAGGGAGGGTGGGATCGAGAAAGGAAAGGATGAAGGGAGGAAGGAAGGAAAGAAGGGCAGAAGGAAGGAAGAAAGGGGATGGAGGAAGGAAAGGAAGGGATGAAAGAGAGAGGAAAGAAAGAAAGAGAGAAGGAGGGAGGAAGGACAGACGGAAGGAAGTAAGGGAGGAAAGAAGGAACAGTCAAAACAGACGGGGTCAATTTGACCCGGGAGGACGACACAAAGGTTAACTGTAATCTCATGCAGATCCATTTATTTTAATCTGCACTTTCTTCTTCTTCTTCTTCTTCTTTTAGACATTTGATTACTTTTTTTCCTATTCTGTAGTAAAATGTAGAAGCAGCATAAATTGTTATTGGTCGCATTGTCAAGTCACAATTTTAGGAGACAAATTGAAAAAGCTTGAGCCCATATGGCCAAGATGCTGTACCTTTTTCCCCAGACAAATACAATATATGTTCCTTACAAAACAAATTCATATACATTCATATAGTGCACCAAAAAAAACTGTGCATGTGTGTGTGTTTATCTCCCTTAGCTTTACAGAATATTCCACCAAAATGTTTACACAGTGTCTTCTTTCTGTGTGTGTGTGTGTGTGTGTGTGTGTGTGTGTGTGTGTGTGTGTGTGTGTGTGTGTGTTTGTGCTGTTGCAGGTAAAGCGCCTCACTTCCTGCGTCTGCAGAATGTGGAGGTGAACGTGGGTCAGAACGCTACGTTTCAGTGTACCGCCGGAGGGAAATGGTCCCAGCATGATAAACTCTGGCTACAGGTTGGTACCTTTCATATCAGTAAATATGTGCATGAATGATATCAGCAGGATGTGTACATGCAGATCCTGTGGAAAAGGAATAATAATAATGCAATAAATGTCCAACTATTATAACATTGGGATAGAATATTTTCATTATGTTTTTTTAACCCTCCTGTTGTCCTCGAGTTAAGGAAGGAAGGGAGGTAGAAGGAAGGAAGGAAAGGAAGAAGAAGGAAGGAAAGGAAGGAGGGAGGAAGGGAGGGAGGAAAGGAAAGGAGGAAGGGAGGAAGTAAGGAAAGGAAGGAAGGACGGAGGAAATAAGGAAGGAAGGGAAGGTAGGAGGGAGGGAGGGAGAAAGGAAAAGAGGAAGGGAGGGAGAAGGGAGGAAAGGAGGAAGGAAGGAAGGAAGAAGGAAGGAATGAGGGAGGAAGGAAGGAAAGGAGGAAGGAAGGAAAGGAAGGAGGGATGAAGGAAGGGAGTAAAGGAAATAAGGAAGGGAGGAAGGAAGGTAGGAGGGAAGGAGGGAGAAAGGAAATGAGGAAGGGAGGGAGAAGGAAGGAAGGAGGAAGAAGGAAGGAAAGGAGGAAGAAGGAATTAAAGTAGGGAGGGAGGGAGGAAGGAAGGAAGGAATAAAGGAGGGAAGGAAAGAAAGAGGGAGGGAGGAAGGAAGGACAGAAGGAAGGAAGAAAGGGGGATGGAAGAAGGAAATAAGGAAAGAAGGAAGGAAGGACAGAAGGAAGGAAGAAAGGAAAGAGAGAGGAAGGAAAGAAAGAGAAGGAGGGAGGAAGGACAGACGGAAGGAAGGAAGGGAGGAAAGAAGGAACAGTCAAAACAGACAGGGTCAATTTGACCCGGGAGGACGACACAAAGGTTAAATATGCAGCATGTTGAATGTAAGGCTGCAGTTTTGCATATCTTAGTGTAGAAAGTTATATATTAATGTATAAAACGGTAGTAATAGTAGTTTTTATATTAGCAAACATAATAAAAAATATCATTAGTATTGTTCACACACTTTTTCCACCCAAACAAAATATTTATTATGTTTATTATTAATAATCCAGATATGTCAAAGTATACGAAGAGATGAAGGATGCAGCAAGGGAAAATTGCAGTTTCCTCTGGAGTCCATTATTTTTGTATACCAGTACACCTCTATATGTTTTATAGCTCTTATAAGGAAGGAAATGAATGAGGACGTAAGGAAGGGAGGACGAAGGAAGGAAAGGAGAGAGGAATGAAATGAGGGAGGAAGGAAAGGATGAATGAAGGGAGGAAGAATAAATGAAAGGAGGGAAGATGGGAAGATGTTTTATAACTCTTATATTGAAGGAAATGAGGAAGTAAGGAAGGGAGGAAGAAGGAAGGAAAGGAGAGAGGAATGAAATGAGGGAGGAAGGAAAGGATGAATGAAGGGAGGAAGAATAAATGAAAGGAGGGAAGATGGGAAGATGTTTTATAACTCTTATAATGAAGGAAATGAGGGAGGAAGGAATGAAGGAAGGAAGAAGGAAGGAAATGAGAGATGAAGGAAAGGAGGGAGGAAGGAAAGGAGGAAGGAAGGGAGGACGAAGAAAGGAAAGGAGGGAGGAAGGAAGGTAGGAAGGAGGGAGGAAAGAAGGAAGGAGGGAGGGTGGGAGGGAGAAAGGAAAAAGATGAAGGGAGGAAGGAAGGAAAGAAGGACAGAGGAAGGGAGGAAGGTAGGGGGGATGAAAGAAAGAGAGAAGGAGGGAGGGAGGAAGGAAGGAAGGACAGAAGGAATGAAGAAAAGGGGATAGATGCTGTTTCTCTCATACATTTGAAGAATTTAGTAGTAGTACGTTAGTGAGTAGTACGATAATAGTAAGTATGTAGTAAGTTAATATCAATAGTAAGACTCTCTTTCACCAGTGACAGTTAAGTAGAGAAGTAGCTGTTGTTATGGTTACCTGCAGATTATTACACCTGAGGCACTGATTTAGTACAGTGATTAAACTCTTGACCAGGATTTTTATGTGAGGTATTATACAATTTTAATGGACTCCTGATAAAAGGCCAGTGTAGCAAATGCAATTATGATTTATTTATGCCATTTTTATTAAAAAAGAAAGTACACTGTGGCAAACATCCACGGCTTTCTCGGCTCTATTTCGGAATTGATTAAAAGTCCTTGTTCTGCTTCGCGCCAATGACTCCATCTCTGTACAAGTGACAAGTGTGTGTGTGTGTGTGTGTGTGTGTGTGTGTGTGTGTGTGTGTGTGTGTGTGTGCATCCATGCCTACAGTATGCACTCATTCTAGTTTACATTTATGTGCACTGGCAAGCATGCATGTCTTTGCAGCACATAGGTGTATACCACAGAGAGCGCTGCTGTGTACAGTAATGACATTTGCAATGGAGAGCGGTGACCCTCCTCACTGGAGGTCTGATGGGGAAACATGTTGCTCCAAATTGGCAGATAATACAACGGTAGTAAAAGAAGATTACATGTGGAGATGGGGAGGGCGTCATATGCTAGTATTAAGTGTTAGCAGTACACTTTTTAAATTCCATGTCAGACCTGCTCGGTTCAGTATGCGTCCTCAAGGAAGGAAAGGAGGAAGAAGGAAAGAAAGGAGGGAGGAGGGAGGGAGGAAGGAAAGGATGGAAGAAGGAAGGAAGGAAGATGGAAGGAAAGAGTGAGGAAGTAAGGGAGGGAGGAAGAAGGAAGGAAATGAGGGAGGAAGGAAAGGAGGGAGGAAGAAGGAAAGAAAGGAGGAAGGAAGAGAGGAAGAAGAAAGGAAAGGAGGGAGGAAGGAAATGAGGGAGGAAGGAAGGGAAGACGGAATGAAATGAGGGAGGAAGGAAGGTAGGAGGGAGGGAGGAGAGAAGGAAGGAGGGAGGGTTGGAGGGATAAAGTAACAGATGAAGGGAGGAAAGAAGGAAAGAAGGACAGAGGAAGGGAGTAAGGTAGGGGGATGAAAGAAAGAGAGAAAGAGGGAGGGAGGAAGAAAATGAAGGAAGGAAGGACAGAAGGAAGGAAGAAAGGGGGATGGAGGAAAGAAGGGAGGAAAGAAAGAGAGAAGAGGAAGGGAGGAATGTCAGACCTGCTCAGTTCAGTATGCGTCTGATTCCTTAATAGTTAATAGATGAAAAACTTAAAATACTTCATAAGTTGCGAGAGTAGTCAATAGCTAGGCTCACTTTATTATTTTTAATCAGATCTTATGTGATGGAAACTGCCTTTCCTGAATATTGAAGCCAACATGAAAGTGCAGTTTTGCTAATGGCAGCTAATGGCAGCTATATTCTGGCACCAATGAAGCTCTTTTTCTTAATCGATTTCTCCAAAAAAAACATCGATGTCAGCGTTTTTATGCAGAAAAACTTAGTGACTCAAGAGTTAATGTCACTTCCTCTAATGGATTTCTCAAGATATTGGACTGACAGAAGTGTCAGTGCATTACATTAAGCTGTGGTGGTCTTTCAAGCAACAAACAACACTTTTCACAACCGTTCCCCAAATTTGGATTTTCTGGCACTAGTAAATATTCAATGACAACACATAGTAAGCTTTGAGAAGAGCAAGCTTGACACTTCTTTAATGAACCATTATAGGCCTGTATCAAACCTATTGTTAAAGTTGTTGACAAAGCTGAACAACTATTTGTCTTCCAGTCAAGATTTCAAGAAGAGTGGCAAAATTTAAGTCTTAGTTTTATTGGTTCTCAATGCTGCATTCAACACAGTCAACCATAACATATTACTGGACCACCTAGAAAATTAGGTCGGACTCTCTAGCACAATACTAAACCGGTTTGAATCCTACTTAAAAGACATGGACTACTTTGTGTCTCAAGGTAATTATACATCTGAGTGGACAAACATGACATGCAGAGTTTCTCAAAGCTCCATTTTGGGGCTTCTTCTGTTCAACATCTGCATGTTCCCACTTGCTCAGATTATGGAAAAAACAATAAAAATATGTTCCCATAACTGTGCAGATGACACACACATTAACATAACCATATCACCAGGAGACAGTGGTCCAGTAAAGTGCATTGAAGTAATTGTTTGTGGAGCCGAGGAAGAATGATTAAAAGTTACGGTCCAGCTTCAATGTTCAATAAAATGTTAAAAACCACAAACCAAGCCAGAAATATTGGTTGTAGTCACGGACCTGAATTTCAACAGCCACATTAAGACAGTTTCAAAGTCAGCCTACTATCACCCTACCTCCCTTCCTTCCTTCTTCCCTCCTTTCCTTCCTTGCTTTCCTTTCCTCCCCCTACCTTCCTCCTTTCCTCTTTCCCTTTCTAACTCCCTCCTACCTTTCTTCCTTTCCTTCCTTCCTTCCTCCCTCCTTTCCTCCCTCCTTTCCTTCCTCCCTTCCTTTCTCCACCATCCCTCCTTTATGTCCTTCTTCCTCCCTTCCATCCTTCCTTCTTCCTCCCTTCCTTCTTTGACTCGAGGACAGCAGGAGGGTTAAATCAAATTTAAGGCTTTTGATTAATATGTTATACTGCAATGCAACTTTTACTCTCCTGTTTTATTTGCCTTATTCAGTTTTTTCAGCTTGTTTGTATTTCCAACATGTTTTAATTGTGTTGTTTTTACATTACGTTGTTGAAATGTGCCTTGCCTTGGTGTAAGCCCTTGTATGTGTTATGTTTCCCATCATGCAGCAGTGGAACGGTAAAGACACAGCACTGATGGTGACCAGGGTCGTGAACCACAGACGCTTCTCTGCCACCGTCAGCGTCGGCGACACATCGCAGCGCAGCACCAGCCGCTACCGCTGCGTCATCCGATCGGACGGAGGGTCGGGGGTGTCCAACTACGCCGACCTCATCGTTAAAGGTACGTTACACATAAACAAACTACTAAAGCTATGAGGGCAAACTACCAGTCGTTTAAAAGCAGTAGAAGTTAGTTGCTGTGAATTTAAATGGATGAAAGGAAAAAGCAGTGCTCGGTGAATGTGTTCGCTGTGGATTAAGCAAAGTGGGACAACTTTTTTAATGTAGAAGTGAAGTGAGAAACAAGCATTGGTTTTGTGTGTGTGTGTGTGTGCGTGTGTGTGTGTATTTAGCTGTTGCTCATTAGTGCTGTGAGAACGCTGAGGACAGAATACTGAACAGACTTCAGAGTAGTGACTTGAACTCACAATGAGCTCTCTTTCACTCACTCCATTCCTGTTTTGTCTCTCAGTTCATTTTCATTCTGTGTTTCAGTGCTTCATGTTCTCTCGCTTTTCTCTCAATATTTGAAGTACACTCTCCTTGTTTACCTCTTTGAATTTCGAGCATACTAACACTGTATTTTTTTTTTAGAGGTGAGATTGGTCCACCATTATATTCTTAAGAATAGCTTACTTCCCAAAGATACCAAACCAGTACTCAGATATATGCATATAATGTTACACAAGTAATCAATTTCCCATGTGATGATGTAATGGGGTATCCATAAAAAAAACCACAGTGTGGGGTATTAATATTTCACACAGTAAGTACTCTCAAGTTTTACTGAAGTGCAGCAACAGGCAGAGAATACATGATGTTGCCAAACACTGTCGAAACATGTTTTATCTCACTTGAAAACTACTTAAGCTGAAATGTAATGGGAGCATTTTGGGTTGAAGTGGTAACAGAGTAGTCTGTAATTTGACTACTAATCAAAAGCGACACTTATATTAAGTATAAATACAAAAAATATTCTTAGCTCCACTTCTCTCTTCCCTTCCGCGTCCTTCCTTCCCTCCTCCTTATTGATCCCCCCCTTCCCTCCTCACCTCCTGCTCCTCTGTCCCTCTTCTATTTATCTTTGCTGCCCCTACAAATCCCCTCGTTGCAGACATTTAAATCCTCTAATACGATCTACTTAGCTCTGTTCTCATACTCAATACAGACCAAAGGGAAAAAAAAAAAAAAATATGAAGGAATCTGTAGTGATTTACCTTCCCACTCTGCTTCCTGTGGTTCATGTGAACAACAGGAAATACAGCCTCTGTCCTGCTGAGAAAGATATTAATGCACTGAGGAGGTTGGGTAATGTTGTTGTAAGACTCTCTGATGATGTCTGACGTAATTACACCCCCCCCCCCCCCCTCCGTTGCGCTCTGTGATTCCAATTCTCTGTCTTCATCCATCATTGTCTTCAACTCGTGGACTTTACTCAGTTTTAGCCGTTTTTTTTTTCTTCTTCTTTCTTTTCATAATTAAACTTCTCTCAACGTTGACTTTGACACCTTATAATCACTAAACATGTATACTAAAGCGCACGTTGCCTGCTGCCAGTCGAACATCGTGTTTCTGAAAGGTTATCATCATGTCTGCTATCATTCACACAGTGTATGCTAATGAGTTAGAGCTGCTCCGCTGTTTTTATGTTAATGTGTTAACACCCCTGCTTGCTACTACTACTCTGCATACTGTATGCTTCGGCGTTATGATAGTGTGTATTTAAGTATTAGACGCATGTGCTCAGTCACTGTAAAGTTGAATTTATACTTGGTTGCTTGACATTTTCCGTCGTCTTTTGACAATATTTCTATTTCTATTAAGTGTAAGAAAAAAATTGTGTGATTCGAGAAGGGGGGGGGGGGGGGGGCTGTGTTTGTTTTTGAATGGAATTTAAATTGCATCGCTGAAATACATTTAAATGTAGAGCACACTGGCCTAAATTATGTTCTCAGTGCATATTTGTTATGAATTATGCTGTTAACCTTATTTAGTATGAAGGATGTTTTAATCTAAAGGGATACTGGGATGTGTGTGTGTGTGTGTGTGTGTGTGTGTGTGTGTGTGTGTGTGTGTGTGTGTGTGTGTGTGTGTGTGTGTGTGTGTGTGTGTGTGTGTGTGTGTGTGTGTGTGTGTGTGTGTGTGTGTGTGTGTGTGTGTTGTTTTGATTCAATGATAGTCCTGGGACTGGAAACTGTCATTACCATCTGTTAGCAGAACACACAGACTGCACTCCTGAGAATGTCCAAATGTGTGTGTATGTTGCTTACTCTGCTGAATTTTTTCTTTTGGCGTTTATATTTTTTCACGTCTGTTCTTTATATGTGTCTGAGTGTGTGTTTGTGTGTGTGTGTGTGTGTGTGTGTGTGTGTGTGTGTGCG
Organism: Scomber scombrus; assembly: GCF_963691925.1. NCBI lineage: Eukaryota > Metazoa > Chordata > Actinopteri > Scombriformes > Scombridae > Scomber > Scomber scombrus. The sequence continues at coordinate 32,093,077 of NC_084972.1, read as the reverse complement.
CATATGTGTGTAAAGCTCAGGTGCTGTCAGCCATGCATTGTGCCAGGGGAATAGTTCGTGCCAACATAGTGAACAAGAGAGACTTGCAATACTACACACACACACACACACATGCATGAGCACTCCTCCCTGAAGCCCTTTGTGTGTGTGTGTGTAGTGTGTGTCGCTACATTTGTGTATATGTGTTATTGTCCTTTATTTGTACATTTGTGTATTTGTGATATCTTTTTTTAAAATCGCTTTCCACTCTATTCATTCATGTGTGGTGGGATCATCTGTGTGCAGCTTAATTTGTGTGTGTGTGTGTGTGTGTGTGTGTGTGTGTGTGTGTGTGTATCTGCATGCCATTTCATTTGCGTTTCATCTTGTGATATGTCATGGTTATTGTGTGTCCAAATAATTTGTGTGTGTGTGTGTGTGTGTGTGTGTGTGTGTGTGTGTGTGTGTGTGTGTGTGTGTGTGTGTGTGTGTGTGTGTGTGTGTGTGTGTTCTCCTGGGCTGCTAAGTGAAATCAGGGTTAATTAGTGTGTTGTTCAGCCAGGTGTGACCAGGGAAGTCTGGAAAGAGACACTACCTCTGTATGCTTCATATGTCTGTACGTGTGTGTGTGTGTGTGTGTGTGTGTGTGTGTGTGTGTGTGTGTGTGTGTGTGTGTGTGTGTGGTGTGCGCCCCACCTGTTCAGGCATGTTAATCTGTGCAACGACACTGCTGGCTGGTTGAACATGATGTCTTCCTATGCTGACATAAAATAGACGCCTGAAATTAAACATTGAGAATCAAACTAGCAACCTTATGATGATGTTTTTTTCTATTTAAGCTTGCCTATTTAAAACCATCAATACATCAATAGCATACTACTTGTTTAAAATGACTTTTAAACATGTATTCTGATTGTTTTCTTCATAGAAAAATGGGACAATCTCTGTGAAATTGGAATAAAAATAGTTTATAGATTCCTTAATACCTGAAACAAATGTATTGATATAAAAAATAAAAGAATAACTGAGGTATAAACAAAGAAAAATGCTTCATACAGACATAAGCAACCTAAAATTAAACATACATGTAATGGAAATAGAGACAAATACCACAATGGATGGATGACCATAAGTATCTTATAAGTAGTAGGAAGGAGGAAACTACTGTAGTACTCATATGTCTGAAAGATCAGAAAGACAAGATGAAAAAGGTAATGGGAGTCAAAAATGCAGAAAGGAAAACATTTTAGACATGCTGCCCCACTTCTACAGCCCTACTCTCACCTTTCCATCATGCACTGTCCCTTCTGTCTCATCTCCTCATGTCTTCATTCTCCCCGTCTTCACACCTCTGCCTCACTT
>NC_084972.1:32062636-32089036 GCF_963691925.1 Scomber scombrus | reverse complement strand
AAAGTGTGTAACAACAAGAGAAGGAAGTGAGGAAATAGAGCGTTGGAGAGCATGAATTAGAAGAGAAGGATGAAGAAAAACAGGAAGTTCAAAGCAAGCAACGAGAGAAGGACAGATGATTATGTTATGTGATGTAGAAATGTGGAGATAAATCTTTTGCTATATTAGCAGCGGGAAGCAGACGAGGAGTTAAAAAAAACTAAACCTGAAAAGTAGAGAAGCCAAAGCTGACAGGTTCAATTCCCATCAGCTGTTTCTGTCACTACGGAGATCATCAATGAACTTCAACCTGCTCACTTCGCTCTGCGTTCATGTGGATGAGAGCAGCTAATACCAACAAAAATAAGAAGAGATGCGTCCACTATGAGAGTCCTGCTGTTTCACTCCAGTAGAGCTTACAGATTTGAGATTAATTCTCATTTCATTAAAAAATAAAAAAACCCCTCAAGAATATTTTAGTGACACTAAGAGGATCAGTGTCGTTCTTGGGCTTTTTCTTTCCCGTCATTCCTCTCGTTTCCTCTCAACTTCTCCCACCTTCTCTCTGTGGGTGAGTTTGGATTTCTTCTGCTGGCACTTTTATCCTCAGCAGCTTGCAGTAAGCGAGCAGGTAGAAGTTTACTGTCTTGCTCCAGAACACGTTGACAGGGCCGATGAGGATATGTGACACAGTTTTGGGGTTTTTTTGTTGCAAATTTCGGGAAATAAGCTTAAAATCAAAGGGCTATGTTCACACTCGTAGGTCGCTTTGTGTGGGTAAAGTAGACGCTGTTGCATTGTAACCTTGTTGATGGTTTTAATAAGAGAGAAAAAAAGGCTTCTAGCTAGCTGGTCAGATAGCGGGATACTGACATCAAGGTGAAATGACATAACAAGCTGTGAATAAGACGCTTTAGGCGACTGTCTCTGCTGTAGTTTGAGAACAGCAGCTTTGCATTTCACATTTAGAAAGTACTAAAAAAATGAATAATAATGACTGAAGATAGACTTCATCCATCAAAGAAAGCAAAGACAGTGACACTTTTGAATTAGAGAAAGATGTTAGGGTATTTATTATTATTATTTATTACTGTCGCAATTATATGACATCACACAATACACGCTAGATGACGCCTCCGCTCCGACAACGTTGCCAAAACTTGCTAAAAACAGTGTGGACAGTCAGGCCTAAAAATCGGATTTGAGAAGGAATCAGATTTGCCTGTAGTCTGAATGCAGCCTGAGTCTTTTTGGCTGTGTGTGTTTGTGTTTTTGTGTGTTTGTGTGTGTGTGTTTGTGTGTGCATGCATGAGTGTGTGTGTGTACTGAGGTAGCAGGTGTCTGTCCATAGTGAGTTTATGTGAGAAGTGGGGAATCAGATCTTATTTCCCCTGATTCGTGGCTTCCCCTTGGGTGTAAAATACATTCCATTTGCCCCACAACCTTCTTTTCTGTCTTTATTTCTCTCTCTTTCTCTCTCTCTCTCTCTCTCTCTCTCTCTCTCTCTCTCTCTCTCTCTCTCTTTCTCTCTCTAACTCTCTCTTTCCCTCTCCCTCACTTTCCTTCCCTCTCTCTAGTGTATCCTCTGTGATAGATTTAGGCTGTGTGTTGTGCTTCGAGTCGTTTTTTATTAAAGCATTCTTTGTGAAAGTATGAAAAGTCTGTGTGCATATATGTGTGTGTGTGTGTGTGTGTGTGTGTGTGTGTGTGTGTTGTGTGTGTGTGTGTGTGTGTGTGTGTGTGTGTACAAGTGCTGAATTCATTATACCAAGTAACAGGCCTGAGGGAGTATGAAGTGTGTTACTCACAGGTATACACACACACAGGCGGCACAGTCACACACACACACACACACACACACACACACACACACATACACACACACTCAGCATACTGAAAGCCCTCAATCCCTATAGGACTCAAAGAGTAATGTGTTTATATAAAAGTCAGTAGCAGTTCTTAGCTGGCAAATAACACTGAGAAACTGTACAATAAGAAAACAAAGCAAGAATTAGTTTTTTTTTTAGATGAGGTCACATGAAGGAAAAGGATGCAAGAGAGAGATGCGTCTTAATTTGCATCTGATTCAATGCTCCTATGAAACAGTTTCATAGGTTTATAGGGACTTTATAGGGAAGTTGGGACTTTACCACCCTTCACCTTTTCCACGTTAACGAAGTTCAAGTCATCAGGTGAGAATCAGTCAGCCCTGCTCCCCTCAGGCAGTGAAACAGAGTGCAGTCATTTTAAATCTGCAGCACACATTTCCAGGCTCTCAGGTGATATTAGGAGTTATGCTGTTTTGATTAAAACTTGAATGTTTAATACCAACCTTGATGTATCCTGATGTATGATGATGTATGCAAATGTTATACAACTCTCAAAGCACCAAGACAATAACTGAAAACAAACAAAAAAAATATTAAAATGAGTTTGTTTCTTCCTGTTTCTTTCCTACATGTTGCATTTTTGACCAGAGCTACACAGTGTGACAGCTCTGTAGTCAGGAAACATCTGCCTATTGATTTTTTGAAAGATATCGAAAATGATTCATCTGCAGTGTTTTCCCTCCCCAATAATCAAATACATATTTAAAAAATGCATAGTCAGTTACACAAGCTGTTGGTTGATAACATGACGACACGTTACTGAATTGGTGCTTTGCATTCTAGAAATATTTAAGGTTTAATTTTTCATTTCTGACAAACATGTTGACGACATATCCAATATAAATTTGTTCCAGTTAAACACACACAGCATGTGCTGGTTATCATTAACACTTGATGAGCTGGACTGATCATATCAGAGCTGTGTGTGTGTGTGTGTGTGTGTGTGTGTGTGTGTGTGTGTGTGTGTGTGTGTGTGTGTGTGTGTGTGTGTGTGTGTGTGTGTGTTATCTGCTCTTTGTGAGATGAACTGTTAAGTTCAAGGAGCTGCGAAATAGACCTACAATGTTTGCCTGATAAGACAGCGACATACAGGGATGGATGGAGAGAAGCAAGAAAAAAATACAAATATGTTGGAAAAGTGGAGGAAAAATGAGGTCATTACAAACTTTAGACATATTTCAAACAGTAACATGGTAATAAATAAGTTGACTTACAAACTCAACCATGACATTCCCAGAATAAATACTTTCTATCTGCAAATAGAGACATCAAAGAGGGTTTTTCTTGACTCAATGAAACACTAATTAACATTCGTTACATGTCATTCTATTTGGTTATGATAGGATTTTACTCAACAAGTATTCGACACACTTGCTATAGTTTTGCACCACATTAAATTAGATTAATCATCATAGGTCCAGTCACTCCTGAACGACATATATATGGAAACCCATGAAGGAAAAACAGTATGTGAAGAACTCCTCTTTCTTTATCTTATCATCCTGGCTGTCATTACACTCTCTCTCCACTAGGGCTGCAAAGGTCAGTTTGTATTGCAGGTGTTTTGGTCGCGGTTTTGTTTTGGGTTTTTTTGCATATTAGGGAGAAGAAACAAATGTCTATCTTTATTTTGTCTTATTTGCAAAAAGAACATTTTTTTCTATTCATGTATGAAATTTCGCTCTCAAAAGCCAAAAGTGTTAATCAGGCTATTTAAAACACACATAAAAATACTTCAGTGTAGCTACGTTCTCTCTGGTTTACCTTATTTGTCTGAAAGGTCTTCTGAAAGGCAGAGAGAAGGAGTGAGTGTTGATTCCTCCCTGTTGAGTCTGAGTCTTTCCTAGTTCTGACCTGGGATGTGTTTGGGTGGCACCAGCGTAGATGCCCCATCATGTTAGATATATTACCGTTAGCATATCTAACATGTAGCGAGCAATACAGTCAGCTCTTTTTTATTGGCGATCTTCACTCCCTCACTGTTGGTGCATCTTCAAACATTACATTACCTCCTCCACATGCCCATCTCTACACTGTGTTCTTGGCTCGTACCCTGACTCGTCATTGGTTTTACCCACAGTTCATTGGACAGCTGCTCTGTGGGGAAGGAGATGGAAAAAGAAAAGGAAGAGTCATGTATGCAACAACTTTAGTTTCCTTGTGGAACTGAAAAAGCTGCGGCTCACATGTGCAAACGTGGCTGTGGTTTTTGTAGTGAACGGTTCTGATTTGCATCCTTACACATGGTGAAACAGATTTTGGTAGAGTGAATGTAATTTTCAGTGCAACTGATTTTTCCATATTTTCCGCCACCCAGACGATATCGTTCTTCTCCTCTCTGGTGGGCTGAGGCCTTCTGTATCTGTATCACAAAAATCCTCCCTCTCTCTCTCTCTCTCTCTCTCTCTCTCTCTCTCTCTCTCTCCCTCTCTCTCTCTCCCTCTCTCGCTTTCACACACACACACACACACACACACACAGACACACACACATACACACACACACACACGTGCACACTCTTTTCACCTTCTGTATCTTTGAATCTCTCTCTCCTCCGAAGAACACGGCAGAGCTCAGAAAGATGTGATAGACATTTTGGATTTGCTACAAACTAACATAACACACACACACACACACACACACACACACACACACACACACACACACACACACACACACACACACACACACACACACACACACACACACACACATAGACACACATAGACACACACACACACACCATAAGACAGGTAGGTTATAAACTGCCAGCAGTGGAGAGGTAATAAAAATCTAATATTACCGACATCAAAACTATAACTCCTAAATCTTCACCCATTCACTTTTTTTCCTTTATTCTTTTTCTTGCTTTGACTTTTATCTTCTCTTTCTCTAAATATATAAACTATAATATGAACTATATGAGTGTGTGTGTGTGTGTGTGTGTGTGTGTGTGTGTTACATTGACTGTCAAGAGAAGCAGACAGTAAAATGAAATGACCTGATTACAACCACTACTGACTTTAACACTCTCTCTCTCTCTCTCTAGCCTTTTAACTTATGTTCAGCCTTCTGTTACATTATCTTTCTCTGAGATCTAGCTAACCTAACCTTCTCCTTTTTTTTGTTGAAATAATTCCACCGTCTCAGTTCATTCACTCTCCCTGGCCTTTCCATAGTGCATCATCCTTTATGTTATTTTAGTTTTTTATACTCCTACTACCTTTTTACTTCAGAAAGGATTCCTGTAAATGGTTCCAGAGACAGATCTGTCTTTCAGGGATTAAGGCCTGCCATCTTTCCTGTCATCTCACTATAGTCTGATATCATACAAAGGCTTAAAATAACCCCCAGAATCCCTGATGGTTATGGTGTACCACAGGGATCTATTTTTGGTCCTCTGCTGTTTGCCCTATTTTTAGATCATATTGCCATTTTTTATAAATTTTCTCTATTATTGAGACATTACACTTGTTGTGCATTATGACTGTTCTTGATGAAAGGCTTTTGTGACCCTCAAACCTGCTGTACACCATGATTGCAGAGGAGAATCAGTTGTTTTGTCTCCACCAGTTTGATTCTTGGCACATTAAAACATTATTTTTGTGAAAAACAGTCCATTTGAGAACATCAAAAAAATCTTCATCACACTGCCTACTCATCATTCAGACTGATTATTTTCCATAATTCAGTCACTCTGTATCATTCAAACAGGATGCATCACCAGCTTCAAGTGGGTTTCTGTTATATTTATTCATTTGATCATATAATATGCTGGATTAGAAGTTTTAAATCAAGCAGGCAGATGGACACATGCACACACACTTGCTAAAATACATTTATACCTTAACCCTAACCCACATGAACATAATATCAAACATGCTATATGCATACTATGTGTAGATATTCACACTAAAAATGAGAGATAAAAAGTAAGACATCATCACATTAAACATAAACACATTAAAAGCGTGCTTACATATATATATATGTAATTGCACATAAACGGTCAAAAACACACAACATGTACACCCTCTCATTTTTTCTTTCCTCCCTTATTGTAATATCCTAATGCACACACACACACACACACACACACACACACACACACACACACACACACACACACACACACACACACACACACACACACACACACACACACACACACACACACACAAACGTTATGACCCATCTTCACACACCATACTGGGATTATAATACAGTGCAGTAAAAAAAGGTAGATCCACACACTTTGTATCCTCAGGGTGTAGTAACACCAGTCACTTCTGAGTGTGCGACTCCTCCTCCAACAACAAGGCCCCAGGATACACAAGATAAAACCTTTATAGGGCTGGAGCTGCTGCACACACACACACACACACACACACACACACACACACACACACACACACACACATATATAGACACACACATACACATAAACTACATATACACTGAAATCTTTTATTGTCCCACAGTTACAGTGCTGTACTCCCGCTGTATCTCATTTTAAAAACTTCATGAGCACTGCTTGTTTTTACCACAGTGTGAGTTTGGCTTCTGCAGAGGCTTAAACGGCTTCCTGGAGGAGGACGACTCCTGCACACGACCGACGCTCTGGCAGCCTGCCAGCTGCTGTCAATCAAACACAGACACCAACATGTCTCTCTAGCTAGCTGAGATTTAAAAAAAGAGCATTTCTGACACTTTTTTTTTTTACTCTTTGTTTTAATAATAAAAATTGTGCATATATACATATACCCACCCACACAGAAAAGCAATACTTAACATATCTTCTAAGGCCGTGCTTGAGACTCTTTTAACTGTGCTGTATTGGAAGATTTGAGCTCTTTCATTCATCTCTTCATTCTTACCTCCTTGCTCTTTTTCCAAACATCCTCCACTCCCTTTAATTTTGTTCTTCAGTAATTCTTCCTTCTTTGCATCTGCCCATCCATTGTTCCTCCTACTTTCTATCACCCTCTCTTACTTCCAAACATCCTACATTATTCTTCACTCCTACCTTCATCCTTCCGTCCTTCCTGTCCTCACACTTTGGCAGCATTTGATTGGCACAGTCAGAGTGTCTTGTTTCTGTATCCATGTGAAAGGATGTTTGTGTGTGTGTGTGTGTGTGTGTGTGTGTGTGTGTGTGTGTGTGTGTGTGTGTGTGTGTGTGTGTGTGTGTGTGTGTGTCCTTCTACAATCATATAATCATGCATGTGTGTGTCTCTGTGTGTGCAGAGGGATACATTCATGAGTAAAAGTGTGTTTATTTACACATTAAAACATGATTGTGTGCTAATTATAGCAGTGCATGTTTCTGAGCTGCTATCCTACTAATTAAACTACATGCAACTACATGAATCTCTCTGTTTGTGTACATACAAGTGCAAGCCACTCTACGTAAAGCAGGAACAAGAATGTGTGCTTCTGTGTGTGTTTGTGTGTGTGTGTGTGTGTGTGTGTGCACGCTCCCCTCATGTCGTCGTGGGTGCCAGGTTGTGTATCACTAGGTGGCCTCTGTAACTCCCTGCTGTAAACGAGCTGGCAGAGGGAGGGATGGAGGGAATGGTGGGAGGAAACAGACGGAGGTAGGAAGTGATTGAGCGATCTTGCTCTTTCTTCCCGCCGAGTAACATCAGGAGAAGTTGTTGAATACAAATGGTGTTAACGAAGAGTTGATTCTCTGTTAAAGCAGAAAGGGAGTAACACACAGTTAACAGGCTGTTGTAAAGGACTGTTTCAGGGATTTTGCAAGTCTGAGCCAATTTAATACAAACTGAACTGTATGCACTGACCAGTTTAAACATTATTCAGCTTTTTATACACATTCTTGAATGTTTTTTTTTTTTCTCCAATTTTCCAGATTCAAAAACACATCTACATGTTTATTAACCCTCCTGTCGTCCTCCCGGGTCAAATTGACCCCATCTCTTTTGACTGTTCCTTCTTTCCTCCCTCTTTCTTTAATTTTTCCTTCGATCTTCCCCTCCTTCCATACTTCCTTCCTCTTTTCCTCCATCCCTCCTTCCTTCCTCCTTTCCTTCCTCCCTTCCGTCTCTCCTTACTTCCTTCCTTTTTTCCTCCCAACTCCCTCCTTACTACTTTCCTTCCTTCCTCTTTTCCTCCCTCCTTCCTCCTTTCCTTCCTCCCTTCCGTCTCTCCTTACTTCCTTCCTCTTTTCCTCCCTTCCTCCCGCCTTACTCCTTTCCTTCCTTCCTCTTTTCCTCCCTCCTTCCCTCCTTTCTTTCCTTCCTTCCATCCTCATTTCCTTCCTCCCTCCTTACTCCTTTCCTTCCTTCCTTCCTTCCTTCCTTCCTCCCTCCCTCCTTACTCCTTTCCTTCCTTCCTTCATTCCTCCTTTCCTTCTTTCCTTCCTTCCTTCCTCCCTCCCTCCTTACTCCTTTCCTTCCTTCCTGCCTTCCTTCCTTCCTTCCTTCCTTCCTCCCTCCCTCCTTACTCTTTTCCTTCCTTCCTTCCTTCCTTCCTTCCTTCCTCCCTCCCTCCTTATTCCTTTCATTCCTTCCTTCCTTCCTTCCTTCCTTCCTCCCTCCTTACTCCTTTCCTTCCTTCCTTCCTTCCTTCCTTCCTTACTCCCTCCCTCCTTACTCCTTTCCTTCCTCCTTTCCTTCCTTGACCTGAGGACAACAGGAGGGTTAAATATCCCCTTCTTTTAAACAAGTGTATAAAAATGCATAATAATGAGAGCATTTTGTCTGCCTCCAGTAAATCATTCATAAAAGTTTCCTGGAAAAAGTGAAGTTCTTTTTTAATTGAGACATAAATGAAACCATTTAGAAAATGAAAGCAAATGCCACTTTTAAGTATTACCGAAGCCTCCAGGATGATGAGGATAATTTATTTCTTGTATTTCTCTCTCTCTATTTATTTTAATTTTCTCTTTTTTGAAGGAATCCATTCATTTGAGACTGAGGTTGTCTGAATTTTTCACATTTTTTATGATGAATAAATCCCAAAAACAAAGGTTCATGAATGTTAAGAAGGGGAACATAACTATTTATTTCCACTGTAACACATACACATTCAAATGCATGCAGTACACACCTTCTCTCACAAATACATAGAGGTGCTTATTACATTTCACTCTCCTGCACTCACCAAGGCACACGTAGACTCAGAGACACACACACACTCCATATAGATGAGATGTATGAGTGTGTGGTGACTGACAGTTGATTCATCGGTCCCACAGCCACCATACATATTCTACCAAGGCCCCGAGGAAAGTAAGAAACTTGCAGAGTGAGATCAGGACTTTGCTTTTAGACAGCGGGAGGAGAGGGGCCATTATTCTTATAGCTAGCTAACGCAGCTGTCAACTGACAAAGCACCTGTCACAGTAAAAAGGGGGGGGAGAAAAAAATAAAAGATTAATACTAAAAGACCCCAGACCTCAATCTTAAAATGATTCTTTTAACTTGCAGTTGTTTTGGAAGGTTAATTTTCACAACGGCTCTTACTAAGGCTGGTTCTCCGTCATGCATTCACATCTTGCATATTACTATAATCAATTTATGGAGGACTATGCCCGTCATACCTCATACTATGCACTAGCTAGTTGACTTAAATATGACAATACAATTACATACATGATGGGATACATGGAGTGTGTGAAATAAAGATAAAAAGGTGCTCATATTAATTTAAACTAAACGTAAAGACTGCAGTGTAACTTTGACCAGGGGCGTGAAATGACTTGTCTATATCTACGACAGCACAATTGAAAATAATTGAAAGGATAGATATATATATATATTTTTTTTTTAATGCACAGCATGATAACATTTATTTAATAGACCACCGTGAAAATATGGATAATTAAAATTAGCCAATTTCTACCTGCTGGAGAGCTTGTGTGAGTGTTGTTTGTGTGTGTGTGTGTTTGCCTTTATTATTTAACGATAGTAGAAAGGTAAATATAAATGAGGGAAGAGAGAGAAGGGATGACATGCAAACAAAGGTTCCCAGTGGGATTCAAACTGGGGATGTTGTGAATATGTTATGGTCAGCATGGTGGACTTATTGTATTTTATTTAGTGTCTACATCTCAGTAAGGGTACCATGAACTGAACACTTCTTCATATAGAATAACATCATGTTCAGCGGTGATATAAGTTCAGGATTATTATGATATTAGTCCTACCAGTGGTCGGGAACATTACTTTTAAAAGTAACTAATTACATTACAAAGTTAATGTCATTTAAAAAAGTAACTAACTAACTAACTAACTGGTTAGGGTACTTGAAAACCCTTTCGTAATTCATTGTGCATGTTGTTATAGTCCAGTTTAGTTAAATATAATGACTCTACCATCATGCCACAGCCAAGTCTGACCCGTAATCTGTAAATATTTACACTAATAGCAGCACCATACAGCTCTTTATTGTACTAAAGTGGCTCCTTAAACATAATCCCACATACAAGTTATAACGCTTCATACAGGCTTTTCAAACACATCCCTACATATCTTGCAACAGGCACAACTTGCATGTTACTGTAATGTTCTTGCCCTTATTTCCTCCCACAAATTTTAAATAATGCAAATATTTCCACCAAGTGAATGCTGTCCCTTCTGATTAGCTGTACATGCGTGCAGTGATAAAACCGTAGCACGTAGCCAGGTGACTTAAAAGTAGTAACGGTGCAAATTTGTGGCATATTTCTTTTTCTTGTGGCAAAAGGTAAAGGAGTAGTTGGTTAAAAAATACCAATTATTGATATCTAACTACACAACTGAGTTCCTAAAATGCGGGCCTAACAAATAGGAAAATAGGTTAGGTTACTTGTTACATCAAAAAAGTAATCCAAGTACTTGTTACCCCCAACACTGGTCCACACTGTATATAGCACCATTATGTATATCCAGTACAGCTCACAGGCAGATCTCTTGTTATCATTCTGCTCAGAGGTCTGTCACGACCGCTGTCCAGGGTGCTGATCCCGGGACCATCAGAGAAGCAGGAGCTGTCCGTTGTAATTACCAGAGTTCACACTGATGAGCAGGATCCTCGGTGGCACAGTCTGACGACTACCAGAAAAACTCCAATTAATTTCCCTGTCATTGTTTCCATCTGTTCCTGTTGCTGTTAAACTGAGTGTGTTGCAGATCCAGATTGCTGTGTTGTGACAAGGTTTTGTTAGTCACCGCCATTAAGACAGCTTCTCATTGGTTTAAAGAGAATATGGGGTCTTTGGAAAGTCTTGCATGGGCTGCAGGGGTTTAACTTTTACACCTATCTGATATCATTGTACAGCAGTCACAGTGTTTAATGTAACTTTCTGCAGACATTCATCTTTGTTAACCCTCCTGTTGTCCTCAAGTCAAGGAAGGAAAGAAGGAAGGAAAGGAAGGAGGAAGGAAGGAGGGAAAGAAAGAAGGAAGGGAGGAAGGAAAGGAAGGAAGGAAGGATGAGGAAAGAAGGAAGGACGGTAGGAAAGGAAGGAAGGAATGATGGAGGAAAGAAACAAGGAAGGGAGGAAGGAAAGGAAGGATGGAGGAAAGAAGGAAGGAAGGTAGGAGGAAGGGAGGGAGGGTGGGAGAAAGGAAAATAGGAAGGGAGGAATGAAGGAAAGAAGGACCGAAGAAAGAAGGAAGGGAATGAGGAAGAAGGAAAGGAGGAAGGAAAGGAGGAAGAAGGAAAGAAAGGAGGAGGAAGAAGGAAGGAAAGGAGGGAGGAAGGAAGGAATGGAGGAAGGAAGGCAGGAAGAAGGAGGGAAATGAAGAAAGGGAGGGATGAAGGAAGGATGCAAGGGAGGAAGAGGGAAGGAAAGGAGGGAGGAAGGAAGGAACTAAGGAAGGAAGGAATGAAGGAGGGACATAAAGAAGGAGGGAGGGAGAGAGGGAGGAAGGACAGAAGGAAGGAAGGGGGATGGAGGAAGGAAAGAAGGAGAAAAGGAGGGAGGAAAGACAGACAGAAGGAAGGAAGGGAGGAAAGAAGGAACAGTCAAAACAGACGGGGTCAATTTGACCCGGGAGGACGACACAAAGGTTAACTGACATAACGGCCAATGGACTACATTTAAACAGTACAGTGCTGTTGCCAAGGCTTTACAAAGTCACATTTAAGTGTCTGCTTGTGTATTTGGGGTTCATTGGAAGTCACTTTGCATGCAGTATTTGTGAATTCTGATGCTCTTTTTTTAAATTATGCTTTTGAGCTTTTTTCTTTACGGCTGTGTTTACTATTTGAAAGAGGAGTATCTGTTTATCTGGATGCTGGATATCCCATTTTTTTGAAAAGCTGCCATTTAGAGTTTGGTTTGAGAAGGAAGAGTAATAAAACATCCTGTGCTTTTAGGCTTGACAGAAGGCCATTATTTTAAAGTAGCATAATGTGAAAGTCTAGTGGTAAAAAAGATGCTGTCACCAACACGTCAGCGATGTGATGGATTAGTTCTACAGGTAAAGGATTTTTTTGCTCTCTAAAATGTCTCCGTTAGCTTTTTACTGGCAGCAAAAGCTAAGCGTCTCCTTTCACTTTACATTTACATCACTCTGTGGCTATTTAGCTGTGATGGCTGCATAAGTTTCTGATTCCTAGATCACACTGACAGTTATTTCCTTTGCACAGTAACAGTTCAACGGGTTTATAAGGGTGTAATGTAAGAGTTTAGTCTCAGATGAAGGTAAAACTGGGTATTGATACAACCATAATCTGCTGTTTTGAGGTTGACATAGAGTGCAATATCTTCATAAAATCTTAATAAAGATGACAATATTAATATCCTACAAACTTCTGTCATCAGGTTTATGCATATTTATGTTGGATAAAGTCTGATAATATAAGCTATTTAGAAAGCAGGTGGCACTCAAAGCATCACATAATGAAATTACGCATTTCAAATTGTGTTTGTTATTTTTCGAAAATTACACTAAGCACCCAAAGGAGGAGGGAGGGAAAGTGGGTGGTGTCTCTTTAAAACATTCATTCATTTCTTCATCGTGTGAGTATTACACACTTAGGTACCTCTGATTGGATTTGAGCTAATATAGTTTTCAGGGAAGATGAGTTGTGTAATGTATTTTAATTGAACAGTATAATAAGCTCAGTTAGTGTGGGTACAGTAACAGTCATAACAACAACAACAACAACAGTGTGATGTATTTGCTGTCTGATCGGCTCTGAAACCGAACAGCGTGATTCAACAGGAACAACACATGTTATTGCTTTTTTTAATAAAATAAGTTATATAAAAAAAAGGACCAACAAAATGAATCTTCACTAATCTAACTATCTCTTTTCCCTCATTTCACAGCTCCTCCCACTCCCATCGCTCCGCCCGAGCTCCTCGCTGTCGGTGCCACCTACCTCTGGATCAAACCCAACGCCAACAGCATCATAGGGGACGGGCCCATCATCCTGAAGGAGGTCGAGTACCGCACCACTTCAGGGAACTGGGCAGAGACCCACGTGGTCGACGCCCCCACCTATAAACTTTGGCATCTGGATCCAGATGTGGAGTACGAGATTAAAGTCCTGCTGTCCAGACCCGGAGAGGGAGGAACGGGGCCTCCGGGGCCGCCGCTGGTCACCAGGACCAAATGTGCAGGTGAGTGATGCAAACTTTATTTAAGTCTTTCTCTGTCTTTTGCTCTTTCTTTTCTCTTATTCTTTAGAGCAGGGGTGTCAAACATACGGCTCGTGGGTCAGAACTGGCCCGCCAGTATGAAAATTGTAGAAAAGAAACTCCAATTTTTCTGCTGCTTCAGAGGTTTTATTATTCACCCTGAACAGAAAACAACTCTACATAAAACATTTAAAACAATCATATATTAAACATCAATCAGAAGCTTCTGTGCAAAATAATCTGAAATAAACTGAGACATAGTATTGTTGAAATTTCACTATTTTTTCTCAAGACAACTTAAGCTGTTTATCTGTTGTTGATTTTTTAAATAGCTGGTATATTATAGTAAATATTATATACAGTATTGTGCAAAAGTCTTAGGCCAACACCACCATACACAGGACATATTTATACAAGATTTAACATTAATTATTAAATAATATTGTTAATTAAGGTTCCATTACATTTAGCTTTAAGAGAGCCAGATTCCTGCTATTACTCGAATGTAAATACTACATACTTTACGCCACTTTAGTCTATAGAAGCTTATTTTCTTCTGGTTTTTTTTAATACTGCATACACATTTCCTGTATTTTCTTATAATAAAGAGACTGAGAAATAATTGTATATGGTCATTATAAACGACAAATCTAATGGTAGCCTCAGACTTTTGCACATCAATGTATATTATGTGTAATATATTATATATAAGTTATCATGCAATGGTTTTACTATTGTTGCCCTTGAACTAAAATGAGTTTGACACCCCTGCTTTAGAGGTTTAGATACATTTTATGAGTCAATTTTGATACCTGCTTGGTTTCCTTTCATCTCGCTGCTGTTTTTTGGAAAGTTGAGTGCATTGTGAAGCAGATGCTGCTTGTGTCCTCATGTTCTTCATACTCAGAATATGAAAATTAATACTCAACATGCTCGTCAAATGTTGATATTGGGCGATTGTGCTAATGGCAAATAAACAATGGTTCGATTGTGGTTTGATTATGGTTAAAGTTAGGTCGGGGTGATATGACTTATTGACAGAGAGGGGAGAAGTAACAGGAGTAAAATAACAAGAAGAGGACAAAAAAGGAAAAAGGATAAAAAAAATGTTTCCAATTAATTATTCTTGGAGCACAAATCAAAGATGATGGTAATTGGGATGTTAAGAAGGCTGCCCCAGAGTTGAAGGAGAGGTGGAGTGCGTGGGCTGGAAGAGGAGGAAGAGGAGGAAGAGGAGGAGAAGGGTGGGGGAGGTTAGTTGGGGAGGGGGGGGCAACAATCATGGCCGATAATGAGGATCCCAGCGGGGGTGTTAAGGACACAACGAGTGGCAGTTCATTTGATTAAATGACAGCCCATCAGATCTCTGACGGCCTTTTTTTGTGTGTCTGTATTGTGTGTGTGGACGAGTTAATCCTACAGGAGGCCTCCATCACCACTCTGTCGCTTCACTCCCTTTCCTTTTTCTTTCTTTTTTCACTCCTTTTCTCTTAGTTTTCTCCTTCTCTCACTTCCTGCTTGTCTCCTATACCTTTCTCTTTCTCCATGCTTGCTTCTTGTCTCCTGTTCTATAATTCCACGTTTCCTCTCTAAGCGCTCATTCTCTTCTTTCCTCTATTTCTCTGTTTCTTTTTCACCCTTTTTTTTCTTGTCTTTTGCTATATTCTTCTTCTACTTCTTTTCGCTACTCTGTCTTTTCACACTCGGCCTCAAAAGCTTTTTCAGATGTAAAGATAAGAGGTTCAAGTCTATGGTAGTGATTTTTCTTTTTTTTTTAGAGAGGTAGAGAGGATTAGAGATGGAAGGAATGAAAGAAAGGATAGAGAGGAGAATAAATGGGTCAAGAGTGACGGTGCTGCTCTCTGTGAAGTTATTCGGCTCAATCGACATCTAACCTTTGATTCACAGTGGAGACCCTTAAGATAATGTAACGTGTGTGTGTGTGTGTGTGTGTGTGTGTGTGTGTGTGTGTGTGTGTGTGTGTGTGTGTGTGTGTGTGTCTTGAGGCTTTAGTTGTTTGCCATGTGTCAAAACTTTGGAGGATTACATTGTCAGGTTAATTTAATTGGAATGGGAGTTTGATTAGTATGTGTTTCTGGTTACGTGACACGCTGTATATGTCTGTTCCTGTGTTTCATGGTACTTGTGTAATCTATGTGTGTGTGTGTGTGTGTGTGTGTGTGTGTGTGTGTGTGTGTGTGTGTGTGTGTGTGTGTGTGTGTGTGTGTGTGTGTGTGTGATTTTTTTTTTCTAACTCTGTGGTAATCAGCAGGTGAAAATGATGTGCTAACAGTACAGACTCCCTCTCCTTCATTCCCTCCCTCTCACCTCTCACCTTTTTCCTCTCTCATTCTTTTAGTCTAAGCCTCCTCTCTCTACCTTTCTCTTCCATCTTAAAAAAAATACCAATACTAATAATAATGCATCAATCCATCTCTCCATCTCTCTCCACCTTCCCCCATATGTTGCACTCAGCCCCACCTCTCTTTCTTCTTACTGAAGACAGAGATTGTGTGTTTTTTCCCCCTCAACAGCTCAGCAAACAACACTCAATTAGGATTAAATAGTGCTATTTCTTGGAGAATAGCAACTGCAGGTTAATACACATTTTTGAGCAAGGTTAAAAAAAATGAACAGTGTGGCTGATTCACGTGTGTTTATTCATTTTTTGGATAACAATGTTGCTTAGTACTTACGACATCGCCCTTTACCCTCACCCTCTCTGTTTAGCCTGTAAACCTAAACTAGACGGAGGTTGATGAAAATGGTAAAGATTTGGATGAGGGGAGGCAACAGAGGAAGTCGATATGGTAAGACAGGAGTAGGAAAATATGCAGCAGGGAGGATGTTGAAAGAGAAGAAGAAGTATTGGGAGAGGAATGGAATTAATGTGAGAAAGCAGGAGCGCTATAAAGAAGACAGGAGGATGAAAGGTGAGGAGGAGAGAGGAGGAGAGAAAGTGATGTGAGAGGGACAAAGAGAAGGAATGACGGCGAGATGGTTGATGTGAAGTGAAGTGAAACAGAGGTGTGTGTGTGTGTGTGTGTGTGTGTGTGTGTGTGTGTGTGTGTGTGTGTGTGTGTGTGTGTGTGTGTGTGTGTGTGTGTGTGTGTGTGTGTGTGTATATAAAGCATAGTAGAGAGGAACATGTGTTTCTGAGCTAGTGGTGCTGTGTCGAACTGTCACAACCATTCACAGGGTGCTTTGTGTGTGTGTGTGTGTTTGAACGTGTGTGTGTGTGTGTGTGTGTGATGGTGTGTGTGTGTGTGATGAGATTGGAGCAGGCAGGTATGACAGATGTTCACAAGCCTGCTGGCTACTTGCAGTGTTAAGGCCAAAACACACCACCGCTGAGCCTGCCACTATTATTTTCTATGTACAGCTCCACACAAGCGGGCGGCTGGACACATGCCAACACACGTTGACGCCGCCGCGCTGCCGTGTGACACTTCACACCGCTCTCCTGTTTGCAACCTTACATAGAAAATGCTGTGCAACGTTGGCCCACCTTCACTAGTTTGTTGCTTGCTTTTCACTGTAGCTTTAAATAAATAAATAAATAAAGTCCACTCGCTCCCTGCTTGTACATCCTGGATATCGTAGCAGCTCTTCTTCTCCTCTGCACCCGTGGCAGCTTGTCTTCCTCTCTCCTCTCCTCTCCTCTCCTCTCCTCTCTTCTCCTCTCCTCTCCTCTCCTCTCCTCTCCTCTCCTCTCCTCTCCTCTCTTCTCCTCTCCTCTCCTCTCCTCTCCTCTCCTCTTGCTGTTGCTGTCTTTTTTAGAACAATAGATGAGGTGAGACTAGTTGTTGAGGTCGAGAAATATCCCGAGCTACAAGACCCACAATCCCGGAGACAGAGACAACAGCAAAAAAAAAAAAAAAGATAGTGCCTGTTGAGTAGTAGCAGCAGCTCTGGAGACTGGCTCTCCAGGCGCTGTGTGTTGTCTTCCTGCTGATGTGCTGATGTGCTGATGTGCTGATGCTTCCTATTGGTGCGAGGGGCAGCGCTTGATGCCCGTCATGTTACGTCATCATGGTACTGCAGCGGCAGAGTGTTCACAGCTCGTGTGTGTGTGTGTGTGTGTGTGTGAATGTCTCCACACCTTCTAGTTTTCACCTCTCGGCTCATGTTACCATCTACAGACCAGCTCAGCTTCAACAAAAAGGCCTAAAGATCATTTTCACACATAATTCATTTTAATATCAGATTTATTGTGACAACTAGGTGTAATTTTGTAAACAGCTGTCTTGATTATCGGGGGTGTTAAATTAATGCATATATAAAATAAAACAATAAAAATATACTCAATGTTAATCATGGCTATTTTCTTCAGAATACATGATGATTATTAAATGGGAACTTACTGTATACAGCTGCAAGAAAAAAATATTTAACTCCGACAGCATCCTCACCATCTTTATGCAAACATCTTCCATTATAACACAGTGTGTGTAACATCATGCACTGTGGTCTCTCGTCCATCTCCATGGTTGTCACTTCCCTCTTGGCCTCCTCCCCCATCTAAGACATAGACACCTTTCCTTAAGCAAGACGTTTTATCTCAAATTATTCAAAAGAACTCCTAGAAATGGGTCATTTTTGGCCATTTGATGAAAATACTGATGCTGTTGTTTTTTCTTGGGAAGACATATCAGCCGTATCAACATTTTTTGTAATTGTTTTGGGTCCTTTTAAACCACTTACCTTAGGGAAAGAATAAGGTAGTAAATGAAGAGGAACATACCTAAAACTGTCCCTTAAAATCACCAATTACACTTACAAAGCTCTGGTACAATAGTTATGGGAATGAATCCAGAAATGTTTTGTGCATGAGGTCTATGATTTGTTTAGTCTCCTGTGATCCATCAGATTAGCAACGCTGCCTTTGCTCGTAGGTCCTCTGATTACAGATAAAACACTCAGACTAGAGTTCTGATTACAAAGACGTCCTGTAGATGATAAGTCAGCTTTGATTCCTGCAGCAGGTAATTCATCCATAAATAGATATTGTCTAAAAAGCCTTTAAGCGACACATTAAAACCCCCTAACTGTTCATTCTGTTTCAGTCATTCTGCCAATAAAGTGTCAGCTAAAATAGAACGGCTTTAAGCTGTATGTCAGTGCATCATTACGGAAATAATTGTAAGCAATTATGGGAAAGTTGTACTATATGCAAACAGCTACACAGATGGGCTATCATGCTAAATGTTATTGCAGTGCTGATGAACAAAATTGCTTACAATTACAACGATGCTGATTGGCAGAGAAAAGTGTAAAGAACTAAGATACTTTATGAATGATAAAAGTTTCACAGACATGGTGCTATACTGAAGCATAATGGCAAGTTAATAAAAAGGTAATTCGGAAGGAAAAAAATGTTAATAGAGGCTTAAAAAATATATATTTACCTGTGCATCGAGAAGCATGAGCACCAAAGTCAAGGTGAGCTTTTGCTGGAATTCAGTTTGAATGAAGCAGTGAATAATATAAGACCACCTGAACTGATTACTTAATACTAATACCAATAATAATACTTATAATAATACTTATAATAATACTTATAATAATACTTATAATAATAATGCATTTTATTTAAGCCTCCTGTTGTCCTCGAGTCAAGGAAGGACGGATGGAAGGGAGCAAGAAGGAAGGAAAGGAGGGAGGGAGGAAGGAAGAATGAAGGAAAGAAGGGAGGAAGGAAGGATGAAGGAAAGGAGGGAGGAAGGAAGGAATGAAGGAATGAAGGAAAGGAGGGAGGAAGGAGGAAAGAAAAGAACAAAGTAAGGAAGGATGGAACGGAGGAAGAAGGAATGAAAGGAGGGAGGAAAGAAAGGAAGGAAGAAGGAAGGAAAGGAGGAAGAAGGAAGGAAAGGAGGGAGGAAATAAAGGAAGGAAGGTAAGAAGGAAAGGAAGAAAGGGACAAAGGGAGGAAGAAGGAAGGGAAATAGGGAGGAAGGAAAGGAGGGAGGAATGAAGGCAGGAAAGAAAAGAAGGAAGGGAGGAAGGACGGAGGAAAGAAGGAAGGAAAGAAGGACAGAGGAAAGAAGGAATGAAATAAGGAAGGGAGAAAAGAGAGATGAAGGAAATAAAGAGAGAAAGAGGGAGGAAGGAAGGACAGACAGAAGGAAGGAAGGGAGGAAAGAAGGAACAGTCAAAACAGACGGGGTCAATTTGACCCGGGAGGACGACACGAATGTTAAAAGCACCTTTCAAAGACACCAGTACATCAAACATAATAAAACAGCAAACATTGATGTGGAAGTTGATAATTAACAATGATAAATAAATAAATAAATATCATTGTATTAACAGGCGTGTATAAGTGTTATACTCTGAATGATACTCAAATCAAACCGTGGCGAGTCAAACTTTATGATCACTATAATATCTCCAGAATGTAGAAACCACACATAATGTGCTTCCCCCCCTCTCGATTCCTCCGCCAGCTCCACGCTCTCTATTGTCGTTCCCCTGTGTGGCGGATGCTGCAGCTGGCTGCCAGGCGGCCGTCACTCAAAATAGGATTCAGGCCATTTCACCCAAAACCGGCGCTGCGGTTTTGCTCCGGGGAATCCAACAACCATTTTAGCCATGTGCCTCCTCTAGCGTGGCACATTTGTGAGAGAGCGGTGTGAAGAGTAGATTGAGGAGGCGAGAGCTGAAATGAACTCTCTACTTTAGCTCGAGGTGCAGCGAGGACATGGCCTTGATAATGATTGATTTTATCATGCATATCTCTATCCCCCCTTTTCTTTTGCTCCCATCCCTCCATCTCATCACTCCTTCTTTACTTTTCCAAGGCTTTCAAATTTCATTTGGATAATTTCTCTCTATTTTTCCATAACACTCTAAGAACCAGTGGTTTCCCTACTCCTCACTGCTCCTTTGTGCATGTGACCTCCACTTTATTGTGCTCACTCACTTTCTCTGATTTCATATTGAGTCTCTTTCTTCAATTCATCCACAACTGATCCCTCTCTCTCTTAAGTCAGCGACACTGCCTTGTAGCAGAAAACCTGTCGACACACACACTTTGACATTTAGCCATCCTCCGTCCCGACTCTTCCTTCATCTTTGTGTCTCTTTCCCCTTCTTCCCTTCCTTCATCTTCCACTACTGCTCCCTACTCCTCTCCTTCCTCCACAATATTACCTTAAACTCAATATTCCCTTATAATAAAATGTGAATATTGGCCGTGATCGCTGTCTCTATAAATATCAGCTTTTAACTTTAGCATTACCTTTTACTTCTTCTTCTCCTCCTCCCCACCTCTCCTCTCTTTATGTGAAGGATGATAATGTAAGTGTTGGCTAATATGTTACCTTATAAAGATGGACCTTTTAATTCACCCTCTGTATATAAATCTTCCTTTAGTATACTTTCTCTGTCTTTTCTCCCCCCTAACATTTCCTTTCCCTCTCTCTTTCTTTATGGGTGGCAGATGCTAATGTGAATGTTGGCTAATACGCAGCACTCTATAAAGACTTAATTCACCTGAGGGGTTATATACCACATCCCCAACACCTTCACTCTTCTCAGCCCTCATCCCAGCCCATATCTTATAAAGCAGATCTCCATGTGAGGGATGGTAATGTAAGTGTTGGCTAATGTGCTGCTCCAATAAAAATGGATTTTTAATTTACCTGCTGGATATATACTGATTTGGCTGACACCACTGCTCCACCATTCTGCCAAGCCAAGCAGTTTAGAGGCATTTAAGAGTTTTCAGAGTGCATCCTTTTTTCTTTTTTCTTTTTTTTTGCATCAAACGCTACCAAAAAATCAAACTGTTCCCATGCTCCATTGTTACAGATCCAGTGATATAAAATAATGATCTGAATCCTGCACATTGTGTTTTTAAAATAAATAACATATGACAAGCCTGCACTGGTGCTTTTTCCACCTATTTATGATGTAATTGTAGGCTTTAGTCAGGCGCAGATGTCATTAGATAGTACGTAGTAGCAGCCAAACCAATGTGAGGGAAGAGTAGCTAGAAGAGTGGTAGCTTCTCTTCCCTGATGTACTCCAAATCCATCTTTCTCTACTTATTTATCCATTTAAAGAGCTATGTCCTCCTTCTTTTGGTGTCAGAATTTGCCTAACTGACATTTGCCTGAACTCCTCTGCTACTGAATAAACTTCTACTCTAGCTTGGTTCCCTTCTGAACACAGATGACTGGTATAATTCATTCAACTGCCATTGTATTTTGGCGCTTTTCTAGCACTACTCGGCTCGACTCGACTCGGTACGGTCCCAGTACAAACCTTTTCCATTCCAAAAAAGTACCGGGATCGTCATAGCACGGCTGCACGAAACTGCCGTGACTTTGTTTTATACGAGACACAAAATACATAAACAATGGAGGACATGGAGGCGATGGTGTACTTGCTGCTGTATGAGGCTTTCTGTCTCACACAAAGCAAGAGAAGAGAAACTAATCTCTGTAACGCTGTTGTTGGTATTTAAAAATGCCAGGTTTGATTCTTGTGTGGGACGGCTCATGACTCTTCCAGTGACTCTTCTGACCAATCAGTGGCCAGCAGTCTGTTGACGTCACATTTAGTATCGGCTCGGCTCGCTTGGAACCTCAGCAGAGCAGATACTAAAAAAGTACCAGGTACCAGGTACTATCCAACATTAATCCAACAGACACAACTTGAATGAAACATTAATATAGCTTAGTATTTTGTCCATATCATATCTTGTTGAAATCTTCCTGGTTCTGTTTCAATAATATTTTAATCACCAGCACTGATTGTGTAGAGACACGTGGATGTGGCAATGATAGACGCAGCTTGTTTTTTTTTTGAGTTCATGGTGAATCAACAGATGAGAGACCATGTAACCCTCCTGTTGTCCTCTGGTCAAGGAAGGAAAGGAGGAAGGAAGGAAGGAAGGAATGAAAGGAGTAAGGAAGGAAATAAAGGAGTAAGGAGGGAGGAAGAAAGGAAAGAAAGAAGGAAGGAATGAAAGGAGGAAAGAAGGAAGGAGGATGGAAGGAAGGAAGGAAGGAAAGAAATGAGTAAAGATGGAGGGAGGAAGGAAGGAAGGAAAGAAGGAAGGAAACAAAGGAGTAAGGAAGGAGGGAGGATGGAAGGAAGTAAATAAAGGAATAAGGAAGGAGGGAGGACGGAAGGAAGGAAGGAAGGAAGGAGGGAGGGAGGAAGGAATGAAATGAGGAAGGAAGGAAGAAAGGAGGAAGGAGGGAGGGAGGAAAGAAAGGAGGAAGGAAGGAAGGAATGAAGGAAGGAAGGAAGGAAGGAAGGAAGGAAGGAAGGAAGGAAGGATAGGAGGAAATGAGGAAGGAAGGAGGGAACAGTCAAAAGATTTGGGGTCAATTTGACCCGGGAGGACTACAGGAGGGTTAATCCAATAATGTTTAGAAGTAGTGAATGAAAAGAAACTAACTAAACTGTCCCTTAACTTAAAGTCGCCAACTACACTCGAAGGATCATTTTCTAATTCCAATCTGTTTCCCAGTTGCTTTATGTCTTCTATATTCTCTATATGCACCCCTTCAAACCTTCTTGCTGCTCTCTGTAAAAAAACTCCTATGTGCTGAAGATCTTAAACCAGAACAAAATAGGAGGCTTTCACTTGTCACACAGCTTGCTCCCACATGGCTCAGAGCAATTGAAACATTCACATGATTGTATAAAGTGGTTCGGTCTGCTGGTGAAAGCCTCCCTGTTTAAATAGTTCAATGAGTTTCCTCAAAAAAACAAACTATTTGCTTCTTGCCGTAGAAACAGACAATCTTTCATATGATAACTGATGTCGGACGAATATATTAATGTCTCTCTTTAAAAAAAATAAATAAATAAATAAATAACTAATGGAAACCATCATCAGTCCAGTGGAGCTAAAATCCATCTTCACAGTGGATCTCATGAGTCATAATTATACCTTTGAGAAGAGAGGACTTGAATGGAGGAGAAGAACTCAACTCAAATCCAACAAAACAGCCTCTTCTTCCTCTACTCACATTTCTTTAAAAAGAGCCTCTTGGACTTTTTGTGTGTGTGTGTGTGTGTGTGTGTGTGTGTATTCTCTTTTCTCTAATAGCATCAAATTTTCTCTTTTCCTACCCACTGCCCTTCTGTGAATTGTTATTGTCCCCTTTCTGAATGTCTGTGTGGGCATATTTTCTCCATTGCTCCGTCTCAGAAAGCCTGTCACATCTCCGTCCTCTGTACTCTCTAACCCTTTCACTTTCCCTTCTTCCTTTAAGGTCATTGTACATGTTTTGTTTTTTTCGCCTCTCTTTATAACCCCCACATTCTTTCATTCAAACACTAAAGGCAAGACAACCACCCACAGAGCGTCTTGTACTTTCTCCTCAATCCCTCCTTTTGAATCGGCTCTGATGTCTTGTCACTCTTTCAGCGTAGTTTCATTGTGGCTGCTGTTACGGCTTTGTTGCAGCGATGAAATCCTGCTTCTCTGAGTGCCCCTTTTTTTTTTTTTTACTAGCTGAAGCATGTCGTTTTGAAGAACACGCTATTCTCATTGATTGAGACGCATGACGTGGTTTGAGGGTTATTACAGTGTGTTGCATTCAACTTCGGAAACCAACTTCTAAAAAGACAGTTGGTATATTTTGCGATAATTTACATACATAACACCACCCAACACCTAACTTAACTTGGCTTGAATTGTCCAATGTGTCCAATTTCCGAAAGCAATTAACACAATTACGACTAAAACCTTTTTTCAGACCGTTAAATTAAACCAATTTTTCAAGGAATCATCAAGATAAATGACATTAGTATTTAAACAACTTGAGTCACACCTCTGCTCTTGTTATAACTGTTTAAATACCACAAACACAACTTTCTGCAATCAAGCTAACCAAAACCAACACTGTTTAAAGCTTTAAACCTCATAAACAACCTCCAAACATTACATCTCCAGTTGAATCCAGTATTTAATGATAATATTTCAACAGGCATTTTAACAATGAGGAGCAAACATTTTCCACTAGAATCAATAAAAATGCATAAAAAACCTTAGATGATGTTGCCTCAGTCTATAATTTGAATCTGCAATATTAAAATACATTTCTAATTTCCATAAAAAAAAAAAATAAAAAAAGCCAAACTATATATACATATGAACATTTTTGTGTTACAAGGTTTAATTTAAGAACATGGAAAGCACCAATTCATGTGACAAAAAAAGAGGAAAAAAACTGAAAATGAGGAGTAAAATAAGACTGTGTGTGTGTGTGTGTGTGTGTGTGTGTGTGTGTGTGTGTGTGCGTGCATATGTGTGTGTGCATGTGTGTTACTGCTGTACACATAAATGAAGCTGCATTGATTCATTCTTGACGTCTTGAGGTACATATAAAGTAAGTAAAGTCACTTTGAAGGCTCAGCTGTGTCTCCTTCAGAAGTTGCCAGACTCTTATTTAGAAAAAAAAGACTTGCATTGTTGTCTTTAGACTCCCGAGACAATCTGCTCCATCTGCCTTCTCTGTCACATCTCATTTCATATCAGATGAAAAATCAAACACTAACCAGTTACTGTGTTAATGTGTTGCATAGATTCACAACTCTGTCCCGGATTCTTGCTCTACGTGAGTTCTCTTGGTTTCTAAGAGGGTTTCTACTCTAAATTCGACAGTCCTGGCAGAGCGCTGGACGGCAACCGTGAATGTTAAACACCTTCCTACCTTCCTGACAATCAATAACTCATTGATCGCCTTTGAGCAAGGCATATAAACACTATCTGTTCCAAAGAAGCTGCTCAGTGCCAATAACAGTAGAATACTTAAGTGTGAAATAAAGTGACAATATATGCAGGGCAAACTTTACACGTCAATAATTTTATGTCCTCAACTACACAAACTCACACGGATGAAACAGCAAAATATAATGTGTCAGGAATAGTTAGATTTGTTCTTTTTCAGCTCAAACACAGTATTCAAACTAATAATAAGACTCATACTGTATAATGATGAATAAATACTGCACACAGTGGATACTCAGATTATAACTACAGTGGTAGCTGATTATAGTGATCATTAATTGAGTGATTTTTGTGAGTTAACTCGCGATTAATCGCAAATTAATCGCACATTTTTATTTGTAAACAGAAAGTTTAAAGTCTAGTCCAGCTGTTTCAAACACGCTGCTGCATCGTGTCGGCTCGTTTTTGGCAGTTTGTGTCATCAGCTTTGAGGAGACTTCATTTTTCATTAAGAGCAAATGACTCTTATTTTTCCCCGTCATGATTTTAATGTGCAGACAGCAGCCAGAACCAACCAGAAGCAGACGGGTCACCATGAGACAATTATAGTGCTGCAGCTGCTAAGTACTGTACATATCATATGTGTATCATGGGAGGAAAGTTAAAAATGAACACTGTAAGCAGACTACCTGATTACACTAAGTGAATTATTAAAACATCCTTTTGTATAGGAATGATTCTGTCTTGAAGTGTTTTGATCCATATAAAGTAATTGATTACTGTAACCATGATCACTGTCTGCAGTTTCCTCTGTAGGTCCACTTACTAAGAAAGGGTTAAAATAAGACATGGCCATCTGAAGAAACACAATATTTTAAGGAGTTGTATGAAACCAGAGTCTTATGAATCAAACATTATGAATCAGTCCGGTCGATATGTTTGCCCCAAAGGGAGTCGAGTCTGCAGTGTGTGTGTGTGTGTATCTAGGTGTGCGTCTTCTTCACTCCATGATAGAATATGTATTTGTGTGTCTGAAGATTGAAGGATCTTTTCATCATCAGATCAATCAAAGCGATGGGACACAGGGCCACGCTGTGAATACCGAGCACCTCTGTATCGCCATGGAAATAGTGGCAGACTGATGATACGCTCTCTCCTGTCCTTCCATACCTACTGCTGAGATGCCCTTAAGCATGGCGCCCCACCTCCAAATAATGGCCTCGTGGTGGCTGTTTATTATC
>NC_084972.1:32055136-32057636 GCF_963691925.1 Scomber scombrus | reverse complement strand
ATGTTGTGACAGAGGAGACGGTCCACTCCAGAATTATGAAGCGTCTCCTGACAGCGGAGAGGCCTCACCGTGTGATCAAAGGGCAGAGTCGGCCATCTTTGACACTTAACAGCATCTCTGATCAGTCACACTGAAATATGAGCAGCTTTTATTTCCTCAGTGGGAGGATAGGAAGGGTAAAGGTGCGTCTATATATCTGCTTTATTCAGACCTATTCTTAACCTAAACTTTCATTTGAATAAGGTCTTTTCAATTTCATTGCTTTTCTTTTCAATTGTGTTGCATTTCTTCTTGCAATGAAAATGATTCTGATTCTTTCAGCTTGCAATTCATACCAACTATAAGTGTAGTATTGTAGTATTGATATAAGACTGCACATCAAGTCTTACAATCACTATCTCCTTTTACACCAGTCCCTCTCCATATTTAATTGCAATGAGTTTCAATGAGCTCATCTTTATCTAAATTCATATTAAGTAGTGTTTCCAGTTCATATTACACCACCTGCATTTATTATCCGTGTGTAGCGTCACATTACAACTGCCTCACATGAGAAGATTAACAGTAGTGAAATAAACATTTCTATTTTCAGTTATTATTATTAACCCTCCTGTCGTCCTCCTGGGTCAAATTGACCCCATCATCTCTTTTGACTGTTCCTTCTTTCCTTCCTTCCTTGTCTTTCTTTAATTTTTCTTTCATTCTTCCCCTCCTTCCCTCTTTCTTTGCTCCCTCATCCTTCCATACTTCTTTTCTCACTTCCATCCTTCCTTCCTTCATCCCTTACTTCTCTCCTTACTTCCTTCCTCTTTTCCTCCCTCATTCCTCCTTTCCTTCCTTCCTTCCTTCCTCATTCCTTCTTTCCTCACTTCATTCCTTCCTTCCTTCCTCCTTTCCTTCCTCTATTCCTTCCTCATGTCCTCCCTTCCTCTTTTCCTTCTTTCCTCACTTCCTTCCTTTCTTCCTTTCCTTCCTCCCTTCCTTCTCTTCTTCCTTCCTTCTTCTTTTCCTCCCTGCTTCCTTACTCCTTTCCTTCCTTCCTCATTCCTTCCTTCTTTCCTCCCTCCCTCTCTTCCTTCCTCCTGTCCTTCCTTATTTCCCTCCTTCCTTCCTTCCTCCCTCCTTATTCCTTTCCTTCCTTCCTTCCTCATTCCTTCTTTCCTCACTTCCTTCCTCCTTTCCTTCCTATATTCCTTCCTCATGTCCTCCCTTCCTCTTTTCCTTCTTTCCTCACTTTCTTCCTTTCCTTCCTCCCTTCCTTCTCTTCTTCCTTCCTTGTTCTTTTCCTCCCTCATTTCTTACTCCTTTCCTTCCTTCCTCATTCCTTCCTTCTTTCCTCCCTCCCTCCCTTCCTTCCTCCTGTCCTTCCTCATTTCCTTCCTTCCTTCCTTATATCCTTCCTTCCTTCCTTCCTTCCTTCCTTCCTTCCTTCCTTCCTGAGGACAACATGAGGGTTAAGCAAACATAAAGCCACAGAAGATGTGAAAAGCTACTTGTACAGTAAATCCTTCTATAATAGTTTTCTTTCTCCCGTCTGTCTCAACAACAGTGAAGCATAAAAAAACAACAACAACTAATTAGGACATGTAATGAAAGCGTTTCTATGAGGAACAGTAATGGTCATTTACACTGCACCAAACCCACTCATGTTCCTGAGTCGTGACCTTTTGTGGAAAACAAGCTGATTGCAGCCATCTTGACATGAGCACATCACTCTTGTTAGCGCTGCAATGCCACAAATAACTGCTGCAGAGGGCTCAAAAACAAGGAGAGAGAAAAGAGAGAGAGGGGGGTGGGGGGGGGGGGGGGGGGGGGAACAATCAAACAATGATGCTAACAATAATGAGAACGGTGGTCGTTTATTTCAGCAGCGGCAGGTCAAGGTGGTAACGAGTTGCCGTGGTGATTGTGAGCACGCCGGCTTGTTGATTGGTGCTTGATGGTGTCAGTGAGGGAGAGACATTTGAGGAGGGTGAGAAAAAAGAAGCTATTTAGATAAGTGATAAAAAAAAAAAGGTGAGACGGATGAAAAGGGAGGTCAGTTTTTTTTTGCTGTTGTTGTGATGAATGACAAAAATAACCACAGCATCACCTTTGTAGTGTTACTGCTTCATTAAATAGTTAATTAAAAAGTATTCCAGGTATAGAAGCATGTGTGTTATGGGGGGATTAAGTCCGCTGTTGCTATGTATTCAACAAAAAACATGTTCATAGATTTACTAAATGTTATAAGCAGCAATGTCCTATAGCAACACATTGGCTATAAATCAGGAAATAACTTAATTTGACTTTTGATTACCAAAATACAGTGAAACATATTGAGTAAACATATAGAAAACAAGTTTAAAAAATGTACTTTAAACTTACACAAAGTATCTTTTATCTGACAGATCATAATGCATTTTTAACTCAATCTCAATCAATCAATCTTTATTTGACAACAAAGTTATCTCAAGGCACTTTACACATAGAGCAGGTCTAAACCGAACTCTTCAGGTTT
>NC_084972.1:31999760-32049760 GCF_963691925.1 Scomber scombrus | reverse complement strand
CTCCTCACTTTCTTCCTTCCGTCCTTCCTCCTTACTCCTTTTCTTCCTTCTCTCCTTACTTCCTTCCTCTTTCCCTTCCGCCCTCCTTCCTTACTCTTTTCCTTCCTTCCTTCCTTTCTTTCCTCCCTTACTCCTTTCCTTCCTTCCTACTCCCTTACTCCTTTCCTTCCTTCCTTCCTACTCCCTTACTTTTTTCCTTCCTTCCTTCCTTCCACCTCCTTACTCCTTTACTTCCTTCCTCTTTTCCTTCCGCCCTCCATCCTTACTCCTTTCCTTCCTTCCTTCCTACTCCCTTACTCATTTCCTTCCTTCCTTCCTTCCACCCTCCTTACTCCTTTACTTCCTTCCTCTATTCCTTCCGCCCTCCCTCTTTACTCCTTTCCTTCCTTTCTTCCTTCTTTCCTCCCTTACTCCTTTCCTTCCTTCCTTTCTTCCTTCTTTCCTCCCTTACTCCTTTCCTTCTTCCTTTCTTTCTTCCTTCCTTCCTTCCTTCTTCCTCCTCCCTTCCTCCTGTCCTTCCTTGACCTGAGGACAACAGAAGGATTAAAGCTGCAACTAACCCACAGGGACATTATACATAGTAACAGTCGTCTTTGCAGAGCCACGTATCAACCGCTGTTGTAGTAGTCTTTAAAAATGTCAATTTAGTTAACTTTAAAGTCATTTAATTTTCTTTATCCCTATATTTTAGGTTGATGTATTATCACCTACTTGTCAACAATGTGAGGCTGGGTGTATGCCTTGTTGCTCCATAATGTATGAGCAGATAGTACTTAAAATCTGAGTTTCCTCATCATTGATTTCCAAATAAGGTCACAACAAACTCCCCTGTAATAGGTGACCACAGAGGAATAAAGTCTGTCAGACT
This sequence comes from Scomber scombrus, assembly GCF_963691925.1. Classification (NCBI taxonomy): domain Eukaryota; kingdom Metazoa; phylum Chordata; class Actinopteri; order Scombriformes; family Scombridae; genus Scomber; species Scomber scombrus. Next base: position 32,048,892 of record NC_084972.1, on the reverse strand, counting down.
GTCCGATTTTTGGACAGCTGGCTTTGTGCCATATTAGCTCCACACAAGTGATTTGCAGCTTTCCAATTAATACCTGTCAACCCCAAGCCCCTCTGAAATCAAGACTTATTAGCACAGGAAAGTTAGCTGTTCGGATTTCAATTTATGATCGTGGCATTTTGCACGTCAGCTCTGAAAAGTCGATGACAGGGATCGCTGGCTCTGCCTCGTTCTTTCTTCAAAACTTCAACCTCTGTTTTTTCTTAAACAGGAGCAGGATTCAATAACTCCCTCTCCGCTGTCAGGGTTTCAAATTGAAGGAAACCATGTCGTAGGATACCGGTCAATACTCCCCCATTAAGGCTGTGGACAAGACAGAAATCACTGACACTTAGCACCCTCACGCACACACACACACACACACACACACACACACACACACACACACACACACACACACACACACACAAATACAGAAACAAAGACGCATTCGATACATGAAAGCACAAAGACTCTAATGGCTTTGGTTTTAGTTTTTGTATTACACACACATAATACAAAGGTGCACATTTACACACACACACACACCACACACACAGCAGACTTATGAGAGATTCATGCACACACAGATTACTCACAAAGGCGCAGTGGGTGCACAGTAAGATGCTCATCAATGTGGTGGCGGTGTTGTGACATTGAAAAGAGGCTTCTCAGCACAAAGCCAAACAAGTCCCCTCCTTTTGTCTCTTCGATCTGCAGACCGACAAAAACACAAAATAAATAACTCATTAAAGAAAAAGAAAAAAAACACACTAAACTTTGAAAAAAGGCTTTTCTCTTTGTGTATCTCTTTTTTTTGCTCAGCTAACCAAACATTTAAAAGACAAGCCATCAAACTTCAGTTTTGAGTTGTAGCGTATGAGCTTCAGATGGGGGACATCCTGTCACCAAGCCTTTTTTGTGGTAATTGCAATTAAAACCTGAGGGGGGGGGTTATTGTAGACTGTCTCATTTGCTGTCAGGAAGTGTGTTAACACAGATGGCAGTGACGGGAGCAAATCCACCAACGCTGGCAGTCCATCCATTTTCCGCTGCTCATTCTGGACCATATCACAGTAGCAATAGACTGAGGGAAGAAACCCAGACATCTTTCTGCCCCTGCAACGCCCTCCAGCTGCTCCTGGGGGTCAGGTCAGGAAGATAATCCCTCCAGCGTGTTCTGGGTCTGCCCTGGGATCTCATTACCAATCGGTTGTGCCCAGAACACCTTCAGATTTAGACCCTCCTGGAGGCGTCCTAACCAGGTGCCTCCCTACTTAAATCACCTCAGCTGGCTCCTTTAGATTCAAAGGAGCAGCGACTCTGCTCCGAACCTCTCCAGATGTCTGAGCTCCTCATCCTATCTGAGCCGCTTGTATCCATGTTCTCATTCAGTTACTACCCAAAGCTTGTGACCATGGATGAGGGTTGTAACGTAGACTTTAGAGCTTTGCCTTCTGGTTCAGCTCCATCCTTCCCCAAAAATAGTCCACATTACTGCTGATGCTGCACCAATCTGCCTGTAAACCTCACGCTCCATCTTAGCCTCCCTCATGAATAAGACCCTGATATACTTGAACTCCTTCGCTCGGTGCAGCATCTCACTGCCAACCTAGAGGAAGCAGTTTGCTTTTTTTCTGGCAGAGCACCATGGCCTCATAATTGGAGGTATTGACTCTCATCCCAGTCCACTTCATACTGGGCTGCAAACAGTCCAGTGCCTGCTGGAGGTCACGTTGTGTTGAAGCCAACAGAACCAAATCATCTCCAAAAAGCAGAGAGGAAATCTGACGTCCCCAAAAGCTGGACACTCTCCTCCCCCTGACTATGTCTTGAGATTCTGACTATGTTTCTTTAAATGTTCATCATGTCTTAGGTTTTGGCTTCTCAGCTAATTGCCTTCAAGTTTAAGTTTGGATCAGAGCAGTGCTGAGACTGCCCTCATCACAGTTACTAATGACTTCATTTCGGCAAATGATGCAGGTTATATGATTGAGTTGTTGCCCTTCATGAGATACAGTAGGCCGTTAAATGCTTCCACTCTTGCAATGGTGTTGAAGCCTGAAACTTTGACCTAAAAACAGATGCAGCAGATAGAAGTTGTAAAAGTAACACAGCTTTGAGAAGTAGAAGTCCAAAAACCAGACAATGGGTCAAAGAAGCAGACAGCAATATAGAATAGGCTACAAGGCTACAGGCATAGTAGACCAAGGAGGGTGAGGCTGTGAGGTTTAGAGTATATATGGTGAGAAAGGAGCTAATGGGGATCAGGTGTGTGGGGAGCAGGTGACACATCAGGTGAAGTAGTGGAGCAGGACTCAAACCTGGGAGAGAGAGAGAGAGAGAGAGGAGAGAGATAGAGAGAGAGAGAGAGAGAGAGAGAGAGAGAGAGAGAGAGAGAGAGAGACTGAGAGAGAGAGAGAGAGAGAGAGAGAGAGAGAGAGAGAGAGATATAAGGATCTGCAGTGACACGAAGCGGTTAGTAAAGCATGACATAAAACCTGCGACAGCGAATCAGAATGAAAGATGAACTGAATGCAATAGCAACATACTGTAGCTTCTTAACCTTGCACTTAACCCCATCTTAAGGATATCTAGTGCTGGATGTCACAGAAAAACTTCAACTTAATGAAGAAACAGCTGAAATGTTCTTCCTGTGACTCTTCCTAATTGCACCTCCAATTTACAGTGCAGACATGTCTCGGAGCTGGTGCTAAATTGGTAGCTGTTAACTTGATTCAACATGTGTTTTAATGATGGTGCACAGGCTTACTCTCCAATCCTGCTTAGTTTAACTGAGAACACACACTTTAAAATATTTTATAGCCTTTATTTTAGCAGGGGGAAACCAATATAATATACCTCGTTAAATGAGTGTATCACACTGGTTATGTGTTGTTTTGTTTGTTAGTACAGCTTATCTTTAATTTAATAGTTTGCCTTCATTAAGATGACAAATATAGATAATGTTAGAACAGAAACACAGTGAGTTATATGTAACAAAAGTTCAACAGTGGACGTGAGATTAATTTTGGTCTCAAATTCCCATAACTCACCAGGAGCATGAATCGTCTCTCTCTTCTTTTTTTTCTTTTTTTTTCATTCAAGCACAACCCTGTGAAAAGCCCCTAGAAGGGATCTTAGCGATCAAGGGAAAACGTTCCAGTAAAAAGAAAATCCATCCTCAAAGATCATTCATAACACAAGACCCATCGGAAAAAATCATCACAAAGCATGATGAAAATCTCTCGAGGAGTTTTGAAGAAAGAGGCATTTTCTTTTATATTTAATCTGACTGTTACGGATATAATTGGTTGAGTGACATTATTGAAAGGAGCAGCTGTATTCATGCTTTTATTCCAAACCCTTAGGTCTTTCCCATCTTTTTATGCACTTTTTCCCAGTCACAATGACATTTTTTTTTTAGGTGAAGATGAATACGTTCAGCACCTCCCTCCCTCTCTCTCTCTTTGTCTCTCTCTTTCTCTCCTTCCAGGTCGCAGCCTATATCTCTCTGTCTGTCATTCTCAGCCAATTACTTGCTGGCTTCAGGTGCTTAACCCCGGGCCTCACCATCAATTGGCTCATTATATAGCTGCTTTAAATCTTCCTTTTGGCCCTTTCTAGCTTTTTCTTTTTCTGTATATCCCCTCTCTGACTTCCTGTCTGTCTGCTTCTTCATACTTTCTTTAAACTTTACATCAATCTTCATATATTTACACTTAATATATCATGTTATATTTACTCACATTCTTACCCTGTCCCTCATTACATCACTACGCTTCCCATTTAGATTTTTCTTCCTCTCAGTCTCTTCTTTGCCAGTCGTCTGTCAGCATCCCTTCCTCCCTCCCCTCTCTGCCCCCCCCCCCCCCCCCCCCCCCCCCCTCATTCTGCAAATTGCTACAACTCAATTGGCCCTTCTCTGCCTTTAGGCGGCAATGGTATTAATAAAGCAGGATTTGAAATAGATTTCCTTTCTGCTCCATTTTGAATTACATTACTGCGTGCTTTTGGCTCAGAGCATTCTTCTTCTCGCTGCTTATGATATCACACGATGCAGTGCATTCATCCCGTATCCATCCTGCTTAGAGACTTCAGCGGGAACCGTGGAAGACGTCACAGTACTGAGATCATTCATCAGCTGTAGTTTGGTGAGGTGGTTTATTAACCCCGGTAGATATCAATAAAGCATTGTTGTCTTACCACACACTTCAGCTAGGTCAGAGGTCATGTTTGGCTGCATAATAGTGGAGAGAAAAGCAGTGTTTGTTGTATTTGTGTGTGGAATCTGGTGCTTAGCATGAGCACTTATAGCTTAAAAACAAACAACAATGCTGCTTACTTCATTTTATGGACAGATGAGGCTCCTGGCGTGCAGATTGAAATCACAGTATGAAGAAAACACATACTGTAGACGAGACTTTGCCAATACGCTAGTTTAAAAAAAAAATCTAATTAAAATATACACATACTCCTGATGAAGTTATTTTTCTTCGAGAGCTGACAATCTTGGGGGTAATTAGGCTTTTAGCTGTGCTTCAAAGTTCAAGCCATTCCTCCGTTCAGTCAGATGTTGTGAGTTATGGTTTAACTCTCAGTAGTTGGTCCCATGCAGGGAGACGTAATTAAAATCCACTAAAAGGCATCTGCTACTAGTCGATTTCATCTCATTTATCCAAGTCACAAGACTACATGGTGTCGCCTTGTCTGCTGCTGCTTTCAGTGTGGTGTGTGTGTGTGTGTGTGTGTGTGTGTGTGTGTGTGTGTGTGTGTGTGTGTGTGTGTGTGTGTGTGTGTGTGTGTGTGTGTGTGTGTGTGTGTGTGTGTGTGTGTGTGTGTGTGTGTGTGTTGGGGATGAATTTTGGCGTGTGTCCCTGTGCATTTAATTGTTACATCTCATTGTACAGGTGTAGGTCAAGGATCAACAATAATAGTGTATAACTTCTGTGCGTGTGTGTGTGTGCATGTGTGTATGTGTGTGTGTGTGTGTGTGTGTGCGTATGGAAGCAATGAGCCAATTTAATGACATTCTCAAAGCTGTCATGATTAAGAGGGTGATAATTTGATGAGGGTGCTATTAAGGTACTTCGGTGATGAAATATGACATACCACACTGTTATTTATATTAATGAGGTGAATCTAAGAATGTCCTTAAGTGCTTTGGGGAATAGGGTGTGTGTCTGTGTGTGTGTGTGTGTGTGTGTGTGTGTGTGTGTGTGTGTGTGTGTGTGTGTGTGTGTGTGTGTGTGTGTGTGTGTGTGTGTGTGTGTGTGTGTGTGTGTGTGTGTGTGTGTGTGTGTGTGTGTGTATCTATATGTGGGCTCATACATGTTATTTATATGAAAGGGATTAAAGGGATTAAAAGGATTGGACAGCACAGTAAAACCCTTCATACACACACACACACACACACACACACACACACACACACACACACACACACACACACACACACAAATAGTGTACTGACACACAAACACACACACACACACATGCACACGCACACAGTTTTGTTAAAGCCGAGGAGGGCAAAAACCTCCATGAGGGTTTTCGTCTGATCTTACTTGTTTGCCTCGGAGGGTCGTCGTCACAGGAGAGCTCGCCTCTGAGTGTGTGTGTGTGTGTGTGTGTGTGTGTGTGTGGGTGTTTGTGTGTTTGGGTAAAGGTTGGGTTGTTATTTCTTTCGGTGTGAGGATGCAGATTAAAAGTGCAACCTCTGCAACGTATCAGCAGTAACACATCTAATGCTCAAGATATACGAGTGTGTGTACATGTCTTTCTTTCTTTCTTTGTGTGTGTGTGTGTATATATGTGTGCATTTGCTGTTAGGATCTCTATTATTAATTGTTTTTCTAGCCTCTGGCCAGTGCAGCTTTGGAAATATATGTAATTTCCCCATGCACATTTGCACAAATACACAAGCACACACACACACACACACACACACAGAGAAAGAGCCTAGAACATAAAGTTGTCCCTGCCGTGTTTCTCCCAGAGGGAAGCTTTTTTTCTTGTTTTTTTATTTTTTTTTATTTTTCTCTGACACTGACTCGTCTTCTACTTCTTTTTTTAAAGTTTTTGCCTTTTTATGTCTTTGTGAATACAGAAAATAAAAAGAATCAAAAACACAGACAGCCTGATAGAGAGAGAGAGAGAGAGAGAGAGAGAGAGAGAGAGAGAGAGAGAGAGAGAGAGAGAGAGAGAGAGAGAGAGAGAGAGAGATTAGATAGATAGAGAGAGACGAGAGAGAGAGAGAGAAAGAGAGAGAGAGAGAGAGAGAGAGAGAGAGAGAGAGAGAGAGAGAGAGATAGAGAGAGAGAGTCAGAAAAGCCACAAAGGGACAAAGACATAGACTGATGTCTCTATTTTGACGGCCCAGCACACATCTTGAGATCATGTGGGCAAAGCCAATGAGAAGGTATTGAAACACACCTATTTTCATTCATTCACAAAGTGCAATTATAGCGTTTGAAGTACTTACTATACACTTATTGGAGTAGTCATATCAGTTGCATTTTTATTTCCTGACCATTTTTACCTTCATATTTTACATACATACATTTCTAAGCTTGTTTTCCTTTTTTCCCACAACCTTGAAATGGCCATTACCCTCTGGCCTTTGGGGAAGGTGTAGACAGACGCAAACAGTCTAGGAAGACAAATTAGGAGTCACTAGACCTGCAACAGGGGGGTAATCCCTCACCAGCTTCCAGTGTTCCCAAATGTCTTCCGTGTGGCTGAATGTTGAGATGTAGAAATTGTGTGTAACTCCTAATTTGTATCCAATACCAGTGTTCCCTATATGAAGCAATGCTTAATGTAATAGTAGTAGTTTTACTGTGCATATAGGTGCAGCTTAGATGTCCCAAAGTGATCGCCAACTACCCTCTCCGATTGAAATACTAACATTTTTTTTTTTATCATCATCATTAAAGTCTTTCTTGGTGAATAAAGGATCGTCAAGACAGTTTACAACTTGTTTGACAGCCAGGATTTCATCTTCACAACATGTCAAATTAACATTAATGTGTGTTAAAGTTAGAGGAGCTTCGGTTGTGAACGTCATACAAAAGATGTGACAGGAGCAATGACCGTAAGTGTTCAAAATTGGACAGTGGAAAGGGTTGGGGGGGGGGGGGCATGAGAGTTAAATGACTGATTGAGATAGCGAAAGGGGAGAAAGAGCAACAGAGGCAGATGGAAAAGGGCAAGGAGGGATGAATGAGAGCTGATGAGAGATGGGATAAAAAAGACAGACAGATAAAACATTAAAAAAAAGAAAATATGACATAGAAAAATGAAATAAACAATTAATGACAGCAAAGGAAAACATGAAGAAATGACAAGATGAAGAAGGAATGAAACCAAAAAATGAAAAAAAGACAGAAAATGTACAGGAGAGCAACACAGAAGAGGATGAGGAGCATAGGGAGGCAGCAAGATTGATTTCCTCTCCTCCTTTTCCTGCCCCCGTCTCTTCTCCCTGGAACGGCTCCCTTAAGTCTTTGGATTAATGGCTCCATTTCTGCTGCTCATTCATCAGATTCAAGAAGGCATCCCAAAACACAATGCCTCACTATAGGCTCATGCATGAACTAGATATCTACCTGCCAAAACATCCAATAGGCCCTTAAGTACTTTCAAAGGCAGGCAAAACAACTTTATCTCTACCTCATGTCAAATCAGCGGGGAATTAACACTATCTACCGGTGTATATGCTTGTTAGCCAGGATAGTGTAGATGATCAGAGGCACTTCAGCCCAGAGTTGTAGAAGAGCCGAGGAAAAGTCAATCCCACTGCTAAAAGACCCTGGGTTTGGGTTATTATACATTTAACTGTTGTGAGGGATCCTCTTCCATTTTCATCTCTCACACTTTTAAAGGAGCGGTGGACTGCAGTTAGTTTCCCGATGCAGTTATTCATCCATTACAGCTAGATGTTGCCTGCTGCCTTGAGCACACTAATACAATATTTACACACTTTTCTCAACAGTAAAAAACAGGCAACATTATAGTCTGAAGGATTGCGTAATCACACGCAAGTTGTAAACAAAAGAGCTTGAATAAATGTGTTATGGTTGGCACTGTGGTAGTTAAAGCATAGCATCACTACTCAGACCTGCAACTGATGAAATATTGAGGATTGTTACATTTTGTCCAAGCGTTTTTATTTTAATGGGCGCAGCTTCTACAGCTATTACGGTAAAAGTGGAGCGGCCCTCGGAAACTCACATACTGCTGTGCATAGCCTAATCAGCCAATCAAATCCGTGCATTCGGACACGCGGAGAGACTCGACTGTCAGTGAGATACACACGGAGAAAATAGTTAATATGTGTTGAGATGTTTTGTTATTAAGTTATTAGATTTGGAATTAATTTTATGGTTTAAGTTTAAAAGTAAAAAAAGGATTGTTTTTTTATGTCACTTTATTAAAGAAGCACAATCAAAAGCTTTCTGTAATGCACTTTATTTAAAATGCCATCTTTATTTGATATAAGAAAATAAAAGTTATTCATCTTATTCTCATTTTTCATTCATATTTTATTTATTTTATGTATTTGAATCCCACAGGTTCAGTGTAAATACTAATAAATGAATTCTACTGTATTTATTTGACAGTCTACAATCTAGCCACTAGACAGATGCTGATGTAACTATAATGCTACTTCAAGGTTCTGAATAATAACTCGGACATTATGATGTTCTGGACCTTCACTTGAGGAAATAAATTAATTTGTTACCATTTGATACCAGTAGTTGCAGCCAATAACCGGCTACTGATTCAAACAGGCCATGCATAGAGTTTATCCTGTACTGTAATGACACTGTACCATAGCAACAGCCTGGATGCTAGCTAGTTATTGGCATTTTAAAGTGTGACACCAGCAATCCACTGGCCAGCTGTAGCCTCTGTCGTCCTTTTAATGTTGCGTATCAAGGGTCACTTGTATCCCCCTGTTCCACCAGGGGAGGGATGTCACCACGTTTGGCTGCAACATGCCTCACTGTTTGGCCTCGTCACATTGCGAGCCAGCTGTGCCATCTAAAATGCCCTTTCACACAGTGTGTGATAGCGTACATGCCAACCCTTGACCCACGCTGATTAATGAGGGAGGAAGCTTTGCCCAGTGCTCTCAAGGTGTACGATTGTTCTTCCTCCATGCATATAAAAGCTAACCTCTCTCTCTCTCTTTTCCATCTGTCCATTGGTGCATTTATCCTTCCACTGATCAGTCCAGCCTCCTACTCCATTAGTCATCCATCTCCTCATCCAGCTTGTTAGTTTTTCTGCATATTCGGACATCAGCCCACTTCTTCTGAACTTTTTCTCTCTGTCACTTTCGTCGTCCGCACATCATTATCAGTCTGCGGTGCACTTTGTAGCGGGGATCAGGGAGTACTAGAACGGCTGCGAAGAAGATGTCAAAATGGATGAATTAATAAGGCATGTGGATGGAGGGAAAGAGAGGCGGGGAGAGAGGAGGAAGAGAGGATAAATCAGATGGATGATGTGGCAAATCTGGCATTTGTCATGACCAAGGGCAGTCTGGGAGACACCATCATCAACTTAACGATGTAAACAAAGTTATAATTCAAATAACCTCTCCTGCTCTCTTCCCCCAAATCCATCTCTCTCTATCCTTCTCCATATTCAACCCTGTTTTCTTCTTTTTCTCTCTCCTCTATATTCTTTTATTCTGCATTATTTCACTGTCTTTTTCTCCCTCTGTAGTTCTGATAAAACACTGAAAATAGTTTTTAATCTGACTTTGAATTAAAATAGAAGAATCAGCTGTTTTGACATACTGGCCAAAGCTGTAACTGCATCTTAGCATTGTGAGCAATCACTGTATTTATATAACATTACACTTATTAGCTTCAAATTAATTAATTAACCCTCCTGTTGTCCTCGAGTCAAGGAAGGAAGGGAGGAAGAAGGAAGGAAGGGAGGGAGGAAGGAATGATGGAAGAAAGGAAGAAGGAAGGAAAAGAGGGAGGAAGGAATGGATGAAGAAGGAAGGAAAAAAGAGAGGAAGGAAGGGAGGAAGAAGGAAGTAAATGGGGAGGAATGAAGGAAGGGAGGAAGAAGGAATGAAAGGAGAGAAGAAGGAGGGAAGAAAGAAAAAGAGAAGGAGGGAGGGAGAAAGGAAAATAAGAAGGATGAAGGAAGGAAGGAAGCTAGGGGGGAGGAAAGAAAGAGAGAAGGAGGGAGGGAGGAAATAAGGAAGAAAGGAAAGAAGGAGGGAGGAAGGAGAGAAGGAAGGGAGGAAAGAGGGAGGAAGGAAATAAAAAGAGAAGGATGGAGGGAAGAAGGACAGACAGAAGTAAGGAAGGGAGGAAAGAAAGAACAGTCAAAACAGACGGGGTCAATTTGACCCGGGAGGACGACACAAAGGTTAAGATAATTAATTCCTAATGTAATTTGTATTATTAATAACTGCCATATTTCTCTCTTATTCTGTTTCATTTTGTTGAATGTACTTCGTCTACCCCTCCGCTTCAGTATTTACCCAAACAGAAATTAGCAATCTGTTTAGAGGAGCTCATCTGAGCGCTCGGCAGATTATCTGAAATATTAGCTTCCGTGATTCCCAACTGAAAGCCTACCGGATTAAGCCGGCGGTTGAGGTACAGGGATTTGGTTGGCTGTTATTTGTTGTTTTTTTTGGGGGCCTGTTCCTCTCCAGACCTCAGAGCCTAAATCTGATTTAGCTAACATAGTTTTGAGTCTTTGCAGATTCGAGAACCATTACAGCGAGAGGAGCTTTGATTTATTGCTATTCTTGGAGAATTTCATTCTCTCTCTCTCTCTCTCTCTCTCTCTCTCTCTCTCTCTCTCTCTCTCTCTCTCTCTCTCTCTCTCTCTCTCTCTCCCTCTCTCTCTACGGCTCAGTGATGAGTGATTATGTCTCTGTAATTGAGGAATTACAGTGTGTGTGTTCATTATAGGTACATCACTTGATCTGTTTAAGCATGCATAATTACAGGCTAGTTCGCATTTGTTCTCTGGATGAGTTTAACTCGGGGAAAACAGGATCTTCCTCAGTCTTTGTCTCCCGCTGGAGTCTCCTGTGCTAAAATGTTTGCTCTCACAATCATCAGTTTGTCGGTAAATTTCAGTCATTTATAGATAATAATTCATAACTTCCATCGTCCATCCATCTTTTAGGTCACTTGTCTTGTCGAGGATTGTGAGGGCTGAAACTATCAGCTTAAAAATGCTGATTTGTATTTTTATGCATTTGTTGAATCTTTCTTTTGCATTGTGTAAATCAACCTTCTACATCCAAACACATCATTATCATCACTAACATTTTAAGTCAATTTGACCTTTTGAGCGTAAAATCAAAAAGTTAGACATCGTAATCAAGTCTCTGCCTGAAGTCTCACATCGGATAACGATCACATTAGTCGTTCGGTCGCTCTTCTCGCCGCATTTTGATGAAACGTCCTGCTGTCTGCCGCACACACAATTAATATTAACTGTGAAAAAAAGTTGATTTGATAGAATAATTGTTTTTTAGGATGAGTTTGTGTTATGTGTTGCATGATGACCTGCGGATTTAGTTATTTAATTACATGGAAAATCAGCAAGTAGAGGGCTTCAGACTTTCTGCATCAGTCTCAGTCAGATGTAGTAAAGTGCTATTTTCCAGGGACAGTATGTGGGCTGTGTGAAAGCACATCGCCCGCTGTGCTGACCTGAGGATCGGGTTATACGTTGTTTATATCACTTCTCCCCCCCTGCAGCTTTCTTGGCTGCCAAATGTCAGTCTGCCGCGGTCTTATCCAGGATAGGGTAGATTATTTTATCGGCTTTGGTCTTTTTAAGTAGAAACACAGACTCTTTAAACCATAAGGCGCCCTAGGGAACCTGAAGTCTGCACCCAAACTCACAGACATACACATCTTTCAATACAGAGAACCACACATTGGGCAAGAGGTTTAAGACTTGCAGGGATCTCATCCTTGAGCCTATAGCTTTTCCCCCTAATGCAAGCATACGCACACAAACATATACACACACACACACACACACATAGACGTCCAAAGCCGTGGCCTCTTGTCTCAGATGGCCTCTTAACTGGCTCATCCGTGGTGCCGTTGTCTAATCTTGCCTCATTAGGCTGCTCTTACATTTTCAGTAAGTAGCTTGTTTGAACAATCTTTTAATGCACTCGGCTGAGCCTTTTTTTTGGGGGTTAAAACAACGGTCAAGCTTCTCGTTAAGCCTTTGAGCTTCATAGATTTTTTCAGGAGGTATATATTTGTTTTGGTTTTTAAAATATTAAACAGCTAATCATGATTGCATACTGCCCAATAAAGATTAAAGGTATATATTCACGATTATTATGGTGCAATAAACTTAATATAACTTACATTTGTCTATGCTTTCACATGGTTTAGGTGACACACATCATGATGGATCATTGATAAAACAGTTTTGATTGAAAAGTAATGTCAGCTGGGTTTATACTTAACAACATTTTCTGCAGGATGAGTTGTTCCATTCTCCACAATACAGCAAAGAAATGAAGTTATTTATCTCTATGGGGTTTAATGAGTTTAAAAACGTTATATTTTTAAAAGCTTTGAGGTACAATTCTGCTTGAAGACCGGTGCTCGGCTCTAGAGAACAAAATAATCCCCTCAAAAACTAATTCAACAGTAGTTTAGCAATGTTTTCCTCCCAACTCAGTCCTCTTGTGTAGGTGTTTGTTCTCTCTGGATTTTGGATATCACACATTGTGAGCCGACTTTTCATTTTCATTGGAGAAGTAGAGCTAAAACAGCTTCTGTAATTATACAATGACCTGTTTTGGTTGCTATCGTTGAATAAGCTTGTTAGTGTTCGGTCAGTCATGGTTCACAAACGTAGGGATGAGAGCCTAAAATATGGCTGGAACAATGGTGTGTGTGTGTGTGTGTGTGTGTGTGTGTGTGTGTGTGTGTGTGTGTGTGTGTGTGTGTGTGTGTGTGTGTGTGTGTGTGTGTGTGTGTGTGTGTGTGTGTGTGTGTGTGTGTGTGTGTCTTTGAGCCTGTTGCTTGTGTGTGAGTGCATAGATTCTTTGGCATAACCACAACAAATGTCTATAGATCAATACAAAGTCTATTGTGGTAATCTCCAGCTCGTGCATGCGGGCCTCTCTCTGCAGTATAATGACGCAGTATGGCCGAGCGGTCAGACAGACTGTCCGGTAATTAATAGATCACAGGAGGGAACCTGTGGATGTGATTACAGCCGTCTCATCCCATCAGCGTGGCTTTGAGCAAGGCACTCAACCAAATTACTGTCAGTGAGTTTAAATAAATACAGCACATGTATTTAACCTGTTAGATGGTAAAATTCCTGCTCGATCAAGTGAGGTAGATAGAATTTGGTCGTGTTTAACTTGCTAATAAACTGATAAGATTAAATATAACATTTTAGTTTTCAGAGGAACAGATTTGTATGGCACAATATGCTTCTGTGACATACTTTATGGCTTTGTGATGAGAGGGTAGAAAGACAGAAAGCACATTAGTATCCTGTTTTAAATCATATTCAGGATACGGTATGTACATGAAACAATGGGAAAACTGGTTATTTATATCCCTGTATATGTTATCATGACATTATCAAGGTGTGTGATCGTCTGCGTGCAAGTTTGTCCTCAAGACCAAAATCTGAGCTGATCATGTCTTGGGTTTCTGTCTGTTTGAACTCCGCTGGGTTCAGCTTCTCCATCTGATCACCAGTAATGGAAACTATCGTCTCAACTTCTCTGCTTATAGACTAAGTTTTGTTTCTGTATCTTCTCCCCCCCTTCAGATCCAGTCCACGGCCCCCAAAGCGTCAACGTGGTGGACGTCCGAGCCCGGCAGCTGACTATACAATGGGAGACATTCGGCTACGCTGTGACACGTTGTCATAGCTACAATCTGACGGTACGCACAGCTCCACACTGATTGTGCTTTAACTACAAACTCAACTGAATATTAATCAATCTTCACCATGACAACATGTAACAGTAGTAAGAACACTTTACACTTTTAACCTTTGTGTCGTCCTGCCGGGTCAAATTGACCCTGTCTGTTTTGACTGTTCCTTCTTTCCTCCCTTCCTTCCTTCTGTCTGTCCTTCCTCCCTCCTTCTCTCTTTCGTTCCTTCCTCTCTCTTTCCTCCCTTCCTTCTGTCCTTCCTTCCTCCCTCCCTCTTTCTTTCCTTCCCTCCTTCCTTCCTTCCTTTGTTCCTTCCTTCTTTCCTCTGTCCTTATTTCCGTCCTTCCTCCCTTCCTTCCTCCCTCCTTTCCTTCCTTATTCCTCCCTTCCATCCTTCCTTCCTCCCTCCCTTCCTTCCTTATTCCTCCCTTCCTTCCTTTCCTTCCCTCTTCCTCCCTCCTTTCCTCCCTTCTTCCTTCCTTCATTCCTTTCCTTCCTTCCTTCCCCCCTCCTTTCATTCCTTATTCATTCCTTCCTTCCTTCATTCCTTCCTTCCTTCCTTCCTTCCTTCCTTCTTTCCTTCCTTCCTTCCTTCCTTCCTTCCTTCCTACCTCCCTCCTTTTCCTCCCTCCCTCCTACCTTCCTTCCTTTCCTTCCTTCTTCCTCCCTCCTTTCCTTCCTTCTTCCTCCCTTCCTTCCTCCTTCCCTCCTTTCCTTCCTTCTTCCTCCCTTCCTTCCTTAGGACAACAGGAGGGTTAATGTAAAATGGTCAACTACTGATCTCATTTATTCAGATAGATTCATTTAACAGGATGCAGTGAAAATTAAAACCTCCATTCTGCCAAAGCATCACAGGGTTAAGTGCATTACATAAGGGCAGCTCTGCTTTAGTTAGAACTGTATTTTTTTTTTTACCAAATTAAAATGGAATAAATTTAATTTCTCTCCCTTTTCCTTTTTTTCCAGGTCCAGTATCAGTATGTGTTCAACCAGCAGGAGTTTGCAGCAGAGGAGTTGATCCAGACCTCGTCACATTATACTCTACGGGGGCTGAGGCCCTTCGTCACGGTCAGGCTGCGGCTGGTTCTCGCCAACCCCGAGGGCAGCAAGGAGAGTGAGGAGATAGTCAAACAGACGGAGGAGGATGGTGAGTACAGTCAAAAAATAATTTGCAAAAGAAAAAAATGTGTTTAAATTATTGGAGTAAACTTTATAATACAGTAGTGTTTCAACCTATAACCACGCAGTTCATGGTGGTTATAGATATTCCAGAGACTTGGTTGTCTGGACAGCCTCTACTGGGAGAAAACCTCTGGCTCACGGACAATGACTCATTTTGCATTTCTGGCAACAGCACCGACAGAATACACTTAGAATAAACATGAAGAAGGAGAACTGGCCACCTACAGAAGACTTAGACTACCATTAATATAAAATACAAGATAAAGGAGTGGCAATCAGCGCCCGTAAGGATGCACTCCTTTACTTCTCACACACACACACACACACACACACACACACACACACACACACACACACACACACCTTTTAGACAGATGAATGACTGAATTCAAGCCAATACACACAGAAGGAAGAGGTCAGACTGTCTGAGAGTGTCTGCTGCTAGTCTGCCAAAACCTGGCAACACGTCAAAAAAGTCTGCCATTTGTTGGGCTGATAGTTTTGGATGTTGTGGGGATTAAAAATGAGATCCTGTGTATTATATACTGTTTTTATATATATACACACTGTAGGTCTAATGTGTCTGTAATGGCTACCCTGTTCCCTCAAGGTAGTTACATGTTGCTTTAGTTAGTTTCTGTGGCTCAGTTAGTTAGTTAACCCTTTACATACTGTTCATAATCTGACTTATATTTAGTCTCTACACCAATTCCCATTCATAAATTCCCCCGTCAGTCATTAATTAATGTTTGATTAATCTTATGATTCACAATCACTATTTTATAGTCCAAGACTTCATTAAATGCAGATTTTTTTAATTAAAAAAAACAAAAAAACATATGTTAAAAATGTGTATCAGCTGCATAACAATTAAAAAAAAGATGCATTTTATTTCTATTTATGTATACTGTGGGTCACATAATGAAAAGTAGCTGAAAAAAATGTGTATATGGTGTTTTTAAAATGGGTCAAATTTGACTCTGAACAGTATGTAAGGGTTAATTAGCATTATTCATTTTCCTGATCATCTGAATTTGCACCAATCAACAGCCATGTCTTATAACTCCGCCCTATAGGAGCACAAGCCACAAGCTCAACCCCTCGGAGTTGAAATAATTGCAAAACAACAACACTTTAAACTCCTGTTAGCTTCGGGCTCCATGTTGTACTGATCCAGAACAAAGTGTTTGCCCCCATCCAACTTCCAATAATAATTCATTGATGCTTCATAGTTCTCTCAACAACATGCCTGCGATAAACTGGAATAGCCCGACTCCATTAGAGCAAATGCCTGATAAGCAGGATAAAAAAAAAAAGTTTATTCTAATGATCCCACATCTCTCATCTTTTTTTTTTTCTTCCAACCATCCTCAGGGCTCGCTGTTCTTCTCCTGATCTCATAACTAATATCCTCTGAATTTAGCTTCTGGGTAACATCATATCTCAGCCAGAAATTCATGCCTTTAACTCGCTGAACACACACATACTGCATGTTTTCTGAGCCCTTTTAAACGGAGCTAACGTTGACTGGGGAGTAGCAATGGCTTCAGGGGGGGAAGGGAAAAAACTTAATTGTTTTGTTCTTAATTGTTTTTTATTTAACCATCGTTAATCTCCTGATTGTAATTCAGTAATTAGGGAACAGAACAGCAATTGTTCACATGGAGGCTAATTGCTGTTTGTACGGTAATGGCTTTATAGAGCTGGGGCTCCTGCAAATGAAGCAGCTTCTCTCTCTCTCTCTCTCTCTCTCTCTCTCTCTCTCTCTCTCTCTCTCTCTCTCTCTCTCTCTCTCTCTCTCTCTCTCTCTCTTACACACACATATATGATTTCCCCCTACTTTTTAAATGATCGATTCACATTTTGTTATCTTAATATCTATCTTAATGCAACACTCACATGCCCATATGTACTTTACAGCCTTTTAAAGCTACTCTAGTCATTCTTTCTGTCCATATGTGGCGTAAAGAGATCCTCTTTCTACTAGATAACTAATATAAGTGACGAGGGGAAACAATCCAAACTCTTTGTTCTGAGTAAAAATGCATTTCAAAGTTCAGCTGCAGGGCTTCAGTTACACAGATCAAGTGAAGATCATTCAAAGTCTTTTTAGTTGAAAATTCCTTCTTTGTGTTTCCCTTCTGAACAGCAGTGTAGGGACAGTAAGAAAAGGACATAATTTGCCTTTAAAAGGACTCATTTTGGACTAATACTTTGGATTTAACAAGCTCAGAAGGCTGAAACCTCATATAAACTTCACCTAAACATCTATGTGCATGTTTACACTTGATGATAACTGTGGACTTTGGCCCCCGTCACTTACACTAAAGAATGACTCTCCATGACCAGTTTCAACCCGAGGAATGATTCCAGCAACCATCAACTATTTCTGGTGTACATATGAGCATATCAGTGTTGTTTTAAGACACTTAAACACATGCAAAACCATCTTTAAATGCTAATAAAACTAATATAACATTGACATTGTCTCTAGATTATAACTCAATCTCAGGTTTTAGTCATGTCTCTCTTACTGGAGGCTGCAGTCTTTATGTTTCCAGCTTATTCCCCATGTGAGCACGCAGAGTGAGTCACTCCCAGTCACGAAACCCTTCAGCTGTCTCACTGTGAAGCATCCTGCATTGGTAATTTGACACATGCATTATTGTAGAAAATCATTCTTATTTCTTAGAGCCATACTCTTTAGGAATTTAGAAACTGATTTTTTTTTTTTCTGACTACATTACTAATTGCTTTCCAAAGTGTAAAAAAAAGTATTGGAAAAGTCAGAAAGTAGAAAGTGGTATAAGAATAGTTTTAATCCTGATATTAATATATTGATATAAAGCTGGTGGAGATGAGTTAGAGACACAAAGTAAAGAGCTTACATATTTCCAAAAAAAAATAAATAAATAACACATTGCAAAAGTTGATGGTTGTTTAGTTTAGTTTAGTAGCTTTATTATCATTATATTGAGGCTCAGACAACAACATGACAGAATTTAGATAGCATTCCCTGAGCCATAAGAACATTTAAGAAAATTAACCCTCCTGTTGTCCTCGAGTCAAGGAAGGAAGAGAGGAAGAGGGAAGGAAAGGAGGGAGGAAGGGAGGAAGAAGGAAAGGAGGGAGGAAGGAAAGGAGGGAGGGATGGAGGACAGAAGGGAGGAAGAAGGAAAGGAGGGAGGGAGGGAGGGAGAAAGGTAAAGAGGTAGGGAGGAAGGAAGGAACGAAGGACAAATGAAAGATGGGAAGAAGGAAGGAAGGAATGAAGGAGTAAAGAAAAAAGGAAGGAAGCTAGGACGGAGGGAGGAAAAAAGGAAAGAGGGAGGGAGAAAGGAAAAGAGGAAGTGAGGAAGGAAGGACAGAGTAAAGAAGGAAGGGAGGAATGGAGGAAGGAATGAGGGAAGGAAACAAGGAGGGAGGGAAGAAAGAGAGAAGGAGGGAGGGATGACACACAGAAGGAAGGAAGGGAGGAAAGAAGGAACAGTCAAAACAGACCGGGTCAATTTGACCCGGGAGGACGACACAAAGGTTAAACACAATTTAAGACATAAATAAAACATTGATAATCTCTATAGTTCGACTGTTGTAGAGACTAATTACCTAAAGGACATGTGTGCGGTCGGCTGCACATAACTTATAAATGTGTGTATTCATATATTTGATGATTTATGTGTGAGTCTCTGTGAGTATTTGTGCATTCCCTTATTTGTTTTCCTCTCCTGTTCTCTCCATTTTCCTCCAGTTGTTCATCCGTTCATAATGACAGAAGACAATTTGAAGCCACACACACACACACACACACACACACACACACACACACACACACACACACACACACACACACACACACACACACACACACACACACACACACGCCTCAGAGACAAATGTCATGTCCACTCATTGTACACACCAGCCTATTAAGCTAACCATGAACACCTATTTGTCAGGTAGCTGTCAGGTCGGCTCAATACAGCTGCTTTTACCGGCAGGCCTCTTATTTATCAAACATGTGCCAGAGGAAGTCAGTGCAGCTGTCTCACCTCTTCAGTAGTAACTTTGCTTTCAAAGAATAATGTAATGTGAATAGTTTGCATTAAACTGCAGTTATCAATAAACTACCAAACAATTGCCTTTAACCCTCCTGTTGTCCTAAGGAAGGAAGGGAGGAAGAAGGAAGGAAAGGAGGGAGGAAGAAGGAAGTATATGAGGAAGGGAGGTAGGAAGAAGGAAGGATGGAGGAAGGGAGGGAGGAAGAAGAAAGGAAAGGAGGGAAGGAAGGAAGAAAGAAGGGAGGAAAGGAGGGAGGAATAAGGAAGGAAAGGAGGGAGGAAGGAAGGGAGGAACTGAAGGAAGGTAGGAGGGAGAGAGGAAAGAAGGAATAAGGGAGGAAGGAAGGGAGTAAAGGAAGGAAGGGAGGAAGAAGGAAGGCAATGAGGGAGGGAGGAAGGAAGGGAGGAAAGGAGGGAGGGAAGAAGGAAGAAGGGAGGAAAGGAGGGAAGAAGAGAGGAAAGAAGGAAGGAGGGAGGGAGGGAGAGAGAAAGGAAAAGAGGAAGGAAGGAAGGAGGGAAGGAAAGAAAGAGGGAGGGAGGAAATAAGGACAGAAGGAAGGGAGGAAAGAGAGATGAAGGAACGGAAGAGAGAAGGAGGGAGGGAGGAAGGACATACAGAAGGAAGGAAGGGAGGAAAGAAGGAACAGTCAAAACAGACGGGGTCAATTTGACCCAGCAGGACGACACAAAGGTTAACCTCTCTATTCCAGCTGCAGGTAAAGACAGTAAGTGAATGGGAATAAGCTGAGGAAGAGTGATACGGGGTGTTGCTGCTGGTTTTTAAAACAATGCATCGTGTATGCTCGCTCAACTACGGAGCCACCATTAATATTAATAGTTAAACTTGTGCCTTTCCTGCTCTGACAAGTTAAAATGTCCTTCATGAGAACAGTTTGATGCTTTGTACCTTCTGGATAAAACATTATAGATTACAGCTGTCTCACAATAAGACTGATATGTCTGCGTCCAAAATCATTTTTTTTAACTTTTTATTACTTTAACATTTATTACATTTATCCCCAGATATTGAATTTGTCCAGTATTTGATAGCGCTGTCAAAAAAAGTAACTTTAACTTTGAGATGCCCTGTGGAGTTTTACTGGAAACAAACAACGATGAGAGTTACTCATCAAAACACAGTGTGTGTGTAAAGCTGAGCATGTTTCCTTTATCACAGAACATTTGTAAGCTTATTAAAAACATAAATACATGTGATACCTTCCTTTCGTCTTCTTCCTGCTTCTGAAGGCATTTTGGTCCGTTTTGTGCCATTAACTGTCAACCAGTATAATATTATGAATCCATCTACATTAATATATATTGCATAACTCACCTGTATATGCATGCTCGTCCATGTGCACGATACACCAAAAAAGGACCTATAGCACTCTTAGTGATAAAAAACCACACCTTTTAAATAGTATTTGCCATAAAAATGTCATTTCAGGATGAAAAAAAACAGTTTAAACCTAGATATTTTATTGTGATTTCTATGTTTGTTGTCTTTGTGCCATGTATTTGCAGTATTGCTGCTTTGACATTTTAAATTTCCCCTCAAGGATTAATAAAAGTAAATATATCTATCTATTTTAATCCAAGTCTTAGAGACTGTGGCTAACGAAAATAAATTTTATATTGTCTGTGAACTGGCTGCTGTGTACTTGAGCATAACATAAATGTATCAGTGTATCATAGTGTATAACATCACTAATCTGTATATGCATCCTCATCCTTATGCACAATATAAACAAAACTCATCCACAGCGCTACTAGTGGTCAAAAAACCACACAGAGTGCAACTAAAAGTTCATGTCAGTACTAAAAAAGGCAAGGCAGCCTTATTTATATAACACATTTCATACACAACTCAATGTGCTTTATATAAAACACACAGTTAACAGTAAGAATTGGAAATAATAATTTAAAAAAAAAACATGCAATTTGAGAAATAAAAATAAAACCCAATAATAGTAAAAACATGGAAACATTAAAACATACTAATAATAAAAAATATAATAAAAACAAAGTACAGAAAAATAGAAAGAGAGAGAAATAAAATACTAGAATAGAGCATTAAATATAAGGTTGCAGCATAAAATAATGATTTGCTTTAAAATCATTAAAAGGACATAGAGTGCAAATAAAAGATTAACATTTAAAGTGCTTTGAAATAAGAGCTCAATCATAAGCAGAGGAGAAGAGAAGGACACATCAATAACCAAACCTTTTCACTATTGCTTATACTAATAATGATGCTGTGAATAATCTCAATACACATGTGATTTTTTAATTTGACTTACAAGTTAAGTGTCGCTCTAGACAAAAAGCCATGATGACATAAGTATGATGTTTCTATTAATATTCATATTAATGTCTCAATTCATGTTGTTGTTATTCCTTGAGTCAGATATCAGCGATTAATCAGCGTGTATTTGAAATATCAAAATACTGATCTCTAATCCTTTTGTTTGGGACGTTCATATCCTTAAAAAACACCCTTGTTTCTGTTTAAAGAGGAAAGACGATCCCTTCACTCAGAGGACAATCACAGTCAATGAGATTTAATAATCCTTTTATCTTCAGATCACAGGGTCTTTGCTGAGATCACAGTAGCAGAAGAAGAAGAAAATAACAATCAGATTTTTTTTGTTTGTTTCTCAACAGCTGTCACTTTTTTTAAAAAAATCATCAAAGTGCATTTTTTAGTTGTGTATTTATTATTCATGTGCTTTTAATCATTTTAGTTTAATATATTTGATATATCGAGGATCATAGAACATCCTCAACCCCTGAAAGGTCGGAGAAAGTGAGAAAAAGAACAAAAGAAAAAAGAAGTAACTATCATTAACTGAGCTTTGTTGCTGCTGCTCTGTGATTTACTTTCTTTAAAAACAAAAAAAACAAGTCTGCTTCAGGTTAACTTCATAAAAGTTATAATATCTCAAAGACTCCGAACATTTGACTTTTATAAGCCTGTGTTTCATAGCGTCACCTTTTTTGTTGTTACCTTCTGTTTATGTGTGATATTTGAATGTTAATATATTTATTAACATGTTAAAAACAAGGTGTTCACATATAACATCTGCTAAAAAACAGATACCTCAAATAAAACACCTGCTCAGAGCAAACAGTCCTACTTTTCTTTAACCCTCCTGTTGTCCTT
Source organism: Scomber scombrus (assembly GCF_963691925.1). Taxonomy (NCBI): domain Eukaryota; kingdom Metazoa; phylum Chordata; class Actinopteri; order Scombriformes; family Scombridae; genus Scomber; species Scomber scombrus. Next base: position 32,026,543 of record NC_084972.1, on the reverse strand, counting down.
GAGTCAAGGAAGGAAAGATGGAAGGAAGGAAGGATGGAAGAAAGGAAGAAGGAAGGGAGGAAAGATGGAAGGATGGAAGGAAGGAAGGAAAGGAGGAAGGGAGGAAAGAAGGAAGGAAGGAATTAAAGGATGGATGAGGAAAATAGGAAGGAAGGATCGAGGAAAAGAGGAAGGGAGGAAGGAGAGAAGGAAGGAAGGAAAGGAGGAAGGAAGGAAATGAGTAAGGAGGGATGAGGAAAAGAGGAAGGAAAGAAGGAATGAAGGAAAGGAGTAAGGAGGGAGGGGGGAAAAGAGGAAGGAATTAAGGAGAGAAGGAAGGGTGGAAGGAAAGGAGGAAGGAAGGAATGAAGGAAGGAAGGAGGAGGGAGCAAAGAAAGAGGGAAGGAGGGGGAGAACGAAGGAACAATTAAAGAAAGAGGGAGAAAAGAAGGAACAGTCAAAACCCGGGGGGAAGACAGGAGGGTTAAAAACAAGGCCATAAAATATGATGACGTTTGTGAATCCAGTCAACCTAGAGCTCAAAAACAAAACAAAAATATAAATATTGTTGACATTCAATAGTGTATCTAATCATGACAACTAATACAGTCTGTCTTGTAATCCTCATACGACTTATATGTGTAATATAATCTTAATCCAGACCAGCAGTACTGTTACTAACCCTTTCCTGTTAGCTTATTTGCTTCCCGGCTTTATTCCTCTCCAGATATCCTCCGAACCGATCAAGTTTTGAACAACATGACAAATGACTTTCTATAATTATCATCCTGGATGTTACTGGATATTCTCACATGTGAACATGAGACTAAATGAGGTGTTTCAACCCAACAGGAGAGATCCATCATTTGAAATGAAAAACAAAACAAAAAACTGATAGTTTTACTAAATGACTGATGACATCACATTAAATTGTATTATAGGGCTTTTTAATCACAAAGGCAAATATGTGCTGTCAGAATATTAGAATAATTTCTGCTGCATTACATATTGATGCAGATAATATTGATGTTAGTGGCTTCACAATAAGCAGACTCATATGAAAAGGAGGGTTTAGTAAATCAAAGACAGTGATAATTTGCTCCTTTTGGTCAATACTTATGCAGACGATGTAGTGCTGATCATTGCTTTTGGTTCTATACTCCTCTTAAATATATTTCCTTCTTAATATAAAAAGGAATTAACACACTTTGCAATACTAGGGCCCTTACCTTCTAAGCTACAAGTTCAATCCTGTTCTCTTGTATGTGGCAGCTATTTGACACTGCATTTGGAGATTCATATTTACATAAGAATGTGTTTTTATTGTAAAACTGGTTTTAAATATTATGTACAAACTCAATTAACCTTCCTGTTGTCCTCAGGTCAAGGAAGGACAGGAGGAATGGAGGAGGAAGGAAAGGAGTAAGGAGGGAGGGAGGGAGGAATAGAGGGAAGGAAAGGAAGAAGGAAAGGATGAAGGAATGAAGGAAATGAGTAAGGAGGGAGGGAGGAAAGAAAGGAGGAATGAAGGAAGGAAATTAGTAAGGAGGGAGGGAGGAAAAGAGGAAGGAAGTAAGGAGAGAAGGAAGGAAGAAAGGAAAGAAGTATCGAAGGAAGGAAGGAGCAAAGAAAGAGGGAAGGAAGGGAAGAACGAAGGAACAAAATAAATAAACAGGGAGGAAGGAAGGAAAGAAGGAACAGTTCAAAAGAGATGGGGTCAATTTAACCCGGGAGGACAGCAGGAGGGTTAAAACTGCTAATATTATTAATATTAGATTATATAATATTACACCTATTTTCTCGGGTTGTAAACCAAATAGTTTTGGCTGTTCACACGGAAAAACATTTGTTATTGTATTTTTCACTGCTGCAAAATACTCACTTCTATCTTGATTGCGTGTAGTGCCCCATGTAGAATCTCAAACACCACTAATAAACATTACTTTTTTTAATTTGCTTTTGCTCACAAACACAGTAGCTCCTACGAGGCTCTAAACTCAGAATATAAATCATAATTTCCATATAAACAATCAGGTCTGCTATTATAATGAGAAATGAAAGCAAGGGAGGAAGTTAGATAATGCCAGTAAAGACAATTTGAATTGAACTGAAAAAACAAAGGGTTAATAGGAATATATAGAAATAAATTAATTTAAAAAAGAGAGAGGAGGGCGTTGAAACATATGGTAGAGAGTGAGCGCAGGCTTAATAAAGCAAGCCATCCATTGTGCAACACGGTGGAAGTTAATCAAGTTATGATTAATGTGTTACAGCTGCCGTTATCTTTTCAATAAAACCGGTTTTCTTCTGTCTCAGCTACCAACGTTACCATGAACACACACACGGAGACAGAGAAAGACACACACACACACACACACACACACACACACACACACACACACACACACACACACACACACACACACACACACACACACACAAACACAAATAGGGTATAGTGTGAGTCAAACACATATTGCATACATTTACACACACACAGAGCCCCGCACAGTTATCCAGGTAGACGTTGTGCATCATAAAAGACAAAAGAATACGCACGCACACACACACACACACACACACACACACACACACACACACACACACACACACACACACACACACACACACACACACACACACACGAGTGAGTGATAAGGTGTTGAATAAAAATGGCAGCATCTAATTGGGTTTCTTTGTTACAGTAATTTGATATGCTCCACAGGCTGGGACCTTAATCAACACCTCGGAATTACTAATCCAAATTTTCTTCTGTCAGACTTATGACAGTCTGCTAGTGTGTTTGTTTTTGTTTGTGTGTGTGTGTGTGTGTGTGTGTGTGTGTGTGTGTGTGTGTGTGTGTGTGTGTGTGTGTGTGTGTGTGTGTGTGTGTGTGTGTGTGTGTGTGTGTGTGTGTGTGTGTGTGTGTGTGTGTGTGTGTGTGTGTGTGTAGACGAACATATTTTTACATAAAACATAAAGGTATCACAGTAAACCACTTGTGACCAAAAGTCAAAGTCTGCACATGAACCATTGTGACTCAGAGATATGACGCTGCACACGTACAGTATACACACACACACACACACACACACACACACACACACACACACACACACACAAACACACACACACACACACAGTTAAGTGTACAGTATAACTGTACAGTAATAAACTGTACAGTTAACAAGCTACTGTAGTTGCTCGTTCAATAAAAAAAATAAAAAAAATAAAAAATCAATTTAGTAAACTTGTTCAAATGTATTTCAGGAAATTAGGGATTGCTTAGATCACTTAAACATTCAAAATCCCCCAAATATTTGTTATGAAAAGACATTGTTGACTAAGCATTGATCTGTAAGTAACAGCCCAGCTTCCCACTGGAAGTCTGTCCTATCACCTGTGCTCTGATGCTTTGGATCTTAGGCCAGGCCATGCTACAGTTTCATTGCTTGAATAATAGCAGGCGAGCTTTAAAACTCCCCACACAGGAGGTCGTCTTTTTTTTGTGTTAGATTCAATTTGTGGCTGCAAACAGTTTTTTCAGTTGAGGTGCATCAGACGTAAAGGAGAAATAAAGGCTCCACCGCTATTGTCCCATTTCTGTGTTGCATTGCAGGCATCAAGCAGACACTCTCATCCATAATGATTTGCAGTGAGTGCGAGTCACAGAATACACTTCCTTCTTCACCAACGTTACGCACCGTCAATAACAAGTAGATTGAAGGTCAGAAATAACAATATGGTTAAAATATAAATATATAAGATTATATTCCTGCAATTGCTGAATGATCATGAGGAAGAGAGGAAAGTGAGGAAAGAAAAAAAAAAACAAAAGAAGTGAGAGGCAGAAAATGCACACGCACACACACACACACACACACACACACACACACACACACACACACACACCCACACACACACTGCAGTCACTTTGCCCTCCCGGCGCTGTCTGTCTCCTTCTAACATTTAGAACAATTCAGCACCACTGTGTTCATGAGTCTAGTGTTAGATGATGTGTGTGTGTGTGTGTGTGTGTGTGTGTGTGTGTGTGTGTGTGTGTGTGTGTGTGTGTGTGTGTGTGTGTGTGTGTGTGTGTGTGTGTGTGTGTGTGTGCAGCACGGTGTAACTTTGGGTGTATTTTTGTGTTTGACAGCTTCGCTCCCTGACAAGGTGTCTGACACCTCTTGTCTGTCTGCATGCCTTCATAAAGATGTGTGAACGCTTGTCTCTAACTGAAAACACAGACACGTTCACACTGTTGTTGCCAGGTAGATTTTTTTACCATGAGTCAACAACAATGTGTGTGTGTGTGTGTACAGTAGTCGACTCGTCTGACATCTACAGTTTGTGTGAATGTGAGCAGAGATGTGCACTGCTGTCTTATGACCCTAGAGGCATGTGATGTGTTAGAGTACATATCTACAGTACGAACACTGGGTTCAAAATGTGTTGTGATGGTTTGGGGTTTTTGTCTGCTGCTCAAAAGTGTTCGCTAAAGTTTAAATGTGTTTATTGTAAAGCAAGTGGAACATTTACATTTGAGTTGATGCCGTTGTCTCTCAACACATTTGTGTTGCTTCGTGGCGATGTGAGGAATTTTGCCTTTTCACCATTTAACCAGGCGGGGAGTTCGGGTCCTCTGAAATGATGCGAACGCGGAAGTAACTGAAAACTGCATTCTATCAAAAGGCCACCAGGGGGCGACCATTTGGTGTCAAAAGGACTTCCGTCTCAATACAAGTCAATGGATAATTCACCAACTTCTCACTTGATTTCTAACCTCAGTAAACGTTTTCAAAATGTGTTTATGGTCTCAATCGCTAGTTTAAAGCCTTCTTCAATGCAGTATGATGTTCATTTGGGACATTTTGGCCTCCCTGATTTTATATTTGACGATAAAGCAGGGTATGCATTAGGGCCTGGCTACGTCATGATTGACAGATTGATTGGTTCACAGGTTCAGGAGGGCGCCTCATGCTCCTCCTGATGCCCGTATAAGTAGAATCCGTGTTTGTTTTTTTACCCAGCATGCACCTGGAATTTTCAAGATGGCGCTGCTCAGATCCGATACTATTCGTTTCCAAGCAGCAGTCCACAAACCAATGGGTGACGTCACGGATGTTACATCCATTTTATATACAGTCTATGCATTTAACAGGAACTGCTGGCCAAATGGGGGTACTGCACCCCTTAGAAGATTAAGGAAATTGAGCCCCTCCCTCCAGATTGACATAGACAAACGAAATGTGGCACACATATGTATCATCTAAAGACGCACAAAAAAGTCTCTTGGACCCATATCCTCACGAGGCAAAATGGCTCAATAGCGACCCCTAGAAAATTAAAAAATTGAGCCCCTCAACTCAGATTGACATAGACAAACTAAATTCGGCACACATATGTATCGTGTAAAAACGCACTAAAAAGTCTCTTGGACCCATATCCCCACTAGATGTCAATCCAACTGAGAACAAGCAACAAACAAACATTACAGGCTGCAGGCACGTTTATATTACATTACCTTCATGTGAATATTCATTTCCCATTCACTTCTATTGAAGCCTGTCAACAGACACATTCAAGCAGGTGTTTGTTTTACATTATGACACTGCAAACTTTAGCTTTGTGATTATGCACAGTTTTGTTTGTGATTGATATGATCAATATTGATTCATTAAAAAGCATCAGAAACTTAAGTTAACGTCCTTTATTGGAGTCGAGTACAGGGAAATTTTGGGTGCTGATATATATGCGCAATAATGACTAAAATCCCCAGAGTGCATAAATAATGTGGTCAAATTAAAGCCTAATACTAAAATAATGTGTCACCTTGCCTTGCTAAATTAGATATCAGAGCATCAAGACATCAGGTGAAAGTTTCCACTTGGCAGGAAACGATTGGTCCATTGACACTGAATCAGTAATTGACTTTCTAAGCTTTTAGTTTGAGGTATTATATCCAAATGAGTTTGATTTGAATGTAAGACTCAACTGTGAGTCACAAAATGTGTCCGTATAGTACAAGAAAATCACCGTGGTTGCCGTCGTTTTGTCTCAGCAGTTGTTCCATTACTCTCCGTCTTACATAGTGGCTTCAAGATTTATCTCCGCATGACATAATAGCGGTCTGTCTGTCTCCTGTTCATTTTAAGATGAGACAGGTTCAATTTCACAAATTACAGCAATACCTGAAAGTCAAAATTGATGACTAAATGTACCTCTGTGATGAGGAGCAGAGCAGAAGGACACAAATGTAGCAGACACCAGGAAAATGAATTGCAGAATATAGCTTTATCAGGACTCAGGACTGAAGGCAAAGCAAAACTTAACAGGACAGATGATCCAACAAGGACTTCAATACAAACTGAACCTTCATGTCGTCCTCCCGGGTCAAATTGACCCCATCTGTTTTGACTGTTCCTTCTTTCTTTCTTCCCTTCCTTCCTTCCGTCTGTCCTTCCTCCCTCCCTCCTTCTCTCTTTATTTCCTTCCTCTCAGTGTCCTCCCTTCATTCTTTCCTTCCTCCATCCCCCTTTCTTCCTTCCTTTTGTCCTTCCTTCCTCCCTCCCTCCTTCTTTCCTTCCCTCCTTCCTTTCTTTCCTTACTCCCTCCCTCCCTCCTTCTCTCTTTCTTTCCTCCCCCCTACCTTCCTCCCTTCCTTCTTTCCTATGTCCTTCTTTCCTTTCTCCCTCCTACATTCCTTCCTTTCTTATTTCCTCCATCCTTCCTTCCTTCCTTCCTTTCCTTCTTCCCTTCCTTTTTTCCTTCCTTCCTTCCCTCCTTCATTCCTCCCTCCTTTCCTTCATTCCTTCCTTCCCTCCCTCCTTCCTCCCTCCTTCCTTTCATTCCTTTTTCCTCTCTTCCTTCATTCCTCCCTCCTTTGTTTCCTTCTTCCTCCCTTCCATCATTCCTTCCTCCCTTCCATCCTTCCTTCTTCTTCCCTTCCTTCCTTGACTCAAGGACAACAGGAGGGTTAATAGGAAGCAGGTGACTCAACAGGAGAAGATTGGCTGTAGGGAAACACTGAGAGCAGGCTGATGAGGCTGATGCAGGGCAGATGTGGAGGGAGTGAAGGGACACTGGAGGGACACAAAGCAAACAGACAACCAGTAACATACACAATGAGACCAACAGGACCATTGCAACCTCAACGTGTGTTAACGAAGCATCAAAGCTGATTATAGAAACCCTCCAGAGGAACTTTTCTCACTGGAAATTACAACCTTAACCCTCATGTTGTCCTTGAGTCAAGGAAGGAAGGGAGGAAGAAGGAAGGATGGAACGGAGGAAGGAAGGATGGAAGGGAGGAAGAAGGAAGGAAAGGAGTGAGGGAGGAAGGAAGGAAGGGAGGAAAGCAGGGAAGAAGTAAGGAGGGAAGGAATAAATGAAGGAAATGAGGGAGGGATGAATGGAAGGGAAGAAGGAAATGAAGGAAGGAAGGAAGGACGGATGAAAGAAGGTAGGAGGGAGGGAAGGAGGAAAGTAAATAAGGAAGGGAAGAAAGGAAGGAAGGAGGGAGGAAAGAAGGACATAAGGAAGGAATAAATTAAGGAGGGCAGGAAAGAAGGAGCGAGGGAGGAAAGAAGGACAGAAGGAAGGAAGAAAGGGGGATGGAGGAAGGAAATAAGGAAGGGAGGAAAGACAGAGGAAGGAAAGAAAGAGAAAAGGAAGGAAGGGAGGAAAGAAGGAACAGTCAAAACAGGACGACATGAAGATTAAATGAAGCAAACGCTCAGATGAAATAAATATATTATACTTATTAAATCTCTTTGTCTGTGTTTAATGCAAATCAGCAATATCTTAGCGTTCAGAAAGCGCCGCTCAGTTCAGTTCTAGCTGTGTTTCCCGGTGAGCAAAACCTAATGTATAAACTTCACAGACTTCAACCTGTCAGAATATAAGAAATATGATGAAATACCTTGTCATACCTAATCGTTGCAAATGTCCTTCATGATTTCTTTTTTTTTTTTTTCGGGAGCTAGCAGCAGGTCTCATTCTGCCTCACTGGGGAAAAGCCCTGGAATTAGATTTTGAGTAACTTAATGCTTCTGATGAAAAAGGTTCCCATATATTTAAAAAACTTTCTCTACGACAAATAATAGAATTAAATGATGAGAAACTGAAGTGACATTTAATAAGCATAATATTTCACTCTTACGCCCCTTTTTCTTTGTTTACCTTGCATTTTTCCGCTATAACATTTCCTCTCTTCCACTTTTCTCTTTACATTTATTTTTATTCACCACTCTGTTTTTCCCCAGTTTCACATTCATGCTGCTTTAAGTGTATCAGAAGTAATATACAGTAGTTCATGGATGTGTAGGACTTAAAAATATAGCACATGCTGCAGGAAGAAAAGGTTATATATAGATTATACATATAGCATATTGTTGGTGTTGTACATGTAGACATATGGGTCAATGACGTATAAGGATTTACAACAACTCAATTGTAGAATAATAAAAACAAGCATATCTAATGCAGTAGTTCAAACATTCAGAATGTTGTGTACCTGAAGATTCATATTATACATTTGAAATTAAGTGATTTTAGTGGGTTTTTCAAGATTAATTGGCACTGGCCTGAAAAAAAAGTCATGTGGTGCGACCATGATTCATCTTGAAATAAATTAATTTACTTAATACGCTTCACATCTTTTTTTACAAGTTTTCAGTAATATAAAGTGTTTGGAAACAAAGTATTTACATTTTTTTTTTTTTTATTTTGTAAATGATGATCTTTTATTTATATAAGATATTTCAAGATGAATCATGGTCGCACCACATGACTTTTTTTTCAGGCCAGTGCCAATTAATCTTGAAAAAAACACTAAAATCACTTTCAAATTGTAATATGAATTTTCAGGTACACAACATTCTGAATGTTTGAACTACTGCATTAGATATGCTTGTTTTTATTATTCTAAAATTGAGTTGTTGAAAATCCTTATACGTCATTGACCCACATACAGTATGTTAAATTTGCCATATTTAATAATGGGTTTAAATGGCTGCAGAAAAGATTATCAAAGTGTGAAATCTAGAGTTTTCAGGACATTTAATTTTAATCACACTTTCCTGTTGTGAGATGTTTTACTGAACTTCTTAGTTGTTGTAATTTAATGTAAATAATTAACACTGTTCTGAGATTTTACACAGCAAAAACCATAAATAAATGATTGTTTTTTTGAGATGATTAGCAGCTTCCACTGGCCTCTACACTGTTTAACACTCTGAGCCACTGAATTAGATTTGGCCGCTTTTACACTACAAAGGTGGGATTGTGTAATATCACACATCAAACTGTGAATTTTTCTCCAAACTTTACCTTTTGCCAAAGCTTTTGTTACACTCAACACAGACAGTAATTATGAGTACCTATTTATGTCAAAATATGTTTAAAAATGTTTTGTGCGCTTCTTGTCTCTGCAGTACCTGGATCAGTGCCAATGGAGTCTCTGCAGAATACACCCTACGAGGAAAAGATCTTCATGCAGTGGAAAGCTCCCAATGAGACCAATGGTGTCATCACGCTGTACGAGGTCAGTCAAAGGGGTTCGGTTTAAGATATGAACACACACTATTCTGTATTACTAAGGCATCAAACCTCACAGTGATTTATTAAAGGATGCATACATTCATAAATTGAACATTTTATAGACCATGAATAATACAACTGTATGTTTTAAAGCTAATTTTTGGATTTTTTTTTAACATATACATGCCAAACTTGTGCATTTGCATATATAAAAAATGTGTATCAGCTTGCACACACAATATAAAGATGCACTTTATTTTTATTTTTATATACTGTAGGTCATATTAGGAAAGTCTGGCTAAAAGAAATGTGCATAATACATTTTTACAGCTGTCAAATCTGAACCCTGAACAGTATGTAAGGGTTAATATAGCTAATCTGCTTGCACTACATCAAAGTTTACTGATAAAAACACTCAAAACATACAAAGGTGAGCTTTTTTTTTCTTTCTCTCCTCTTCAAATGGATAACATTTTGGATTGAAACCATTGGGTTGTAACAGTGTGTGAAGCGCAGGGTCGCAGGTTTGATCCCAGCTTTAATGCTAATCTCATGTCTGTGAACTTTCATTTCACCTCGGCCGGCCTTCCAGCAGCGTTCTCCTTTATTACGATTGCATCAGAAACTCCAGTGTCTGTCTGAGTATCTGCAGCCAAAACCCACTAAGACCCCTCTACTAGTCACTCCTTGTTACCGGCAAACCAAACAAGTATCACATGAGAGTGGAGGGAAGATTTAGGCTGAATTTTTCTTTTTAAACTGATCTTAAACACATGAATCTAGCCTCAAAATTATTTCCCAAAACATTGAATCGGCTGTACACCAAACATATTTGGAAACTCTAACATTACACCCATCTCAATCCACAACCACAGACATTATTAAACCACCAGAACATCCTCCACTCTTTCTGGAAAGGCTGTAAGTGTGATTTTTGGAACCGAGCTGCAGGGATTTGCTTTCATTCAGCCACACGACCATTAGTGAAGTTGGCCATTGATATCATGATAAAGTGATTAGTGCAAGTCATCCCAGCAGTGTTGGATGGTGTTGAGGTTAGGGAAGGTTAGGGATCAGTGCAGGACAGTCAAGCTCTTACCTACCATTGTTCCCCAAAACATGTTTTATATGACGTTTTTGCAGGGAAAAAATGCAATTTATTGTTTGAAATATAGTAGTTGGGTATATTAGAAGATAATATACAAAGCAGGACCTTTGTTTAAATCAATGAAAATGGTGTTGTGTTTGTCATATTTAATCTAGCACATCACTGTCAGGTCACATTGTTATTAAATATGAGTTACATCCAGGAATAGATATGAACACTCGTATGGAATTAGACGTGAGTAGCAGTTTAAAAGTGTGTGTGTGTAAGTTATCGAGGAAGTACAAAGAGGAAAGTAGGGCTTGAAAATTAGGAGAAAGTGGAAGAGAGACTTATCCCCTGACAGCCCTTGAGACAATGTTTGGGAAAGAGTGAGAGAGAGGGAGAGAGAGAGAGAGAGAGAGAGAGAGAGAGAGAGAGAGAGAGAGAGAGAGAGAGAGAGAGAGAGAGAGAGAGAGAGAGAGAGAGAGAGAAAGAGAGAGAGAGAGAGGGAGAGAGAGGGAGAGAGAGAGATAGAGAGAGAGAGAGGGAGAGAGAGAGAGAGAGAGAGAGAGAGAGAGAGAGAGAGAGAGTGAGAGAGTTTGAGGCGCGTGGGTGTACACTTGTGTGTGTGTGTGTGTGTGTGTGTGTGTGTGTGTGTGTGTGTATATCTGGTTATAGACGGTTTATTCGGGTTGAAGTTGAGTTGAGCCTTCTATCTAATGAATTATTGACCCATCCTCTCTCTCCTGTCTGCCTCTTATATCACTGCATCAAGGAGCTGGCTGGGCTATTAGTGTGTGTGTGTGTGTGTGTGTGTGTGTGTGTGTGTGTGTGGTCCAGGTATTCCTTATGTTGTGGGGACGTAGATCTGTTTACTCAGTCATGTTGTAGAGACTCGCCAAGAAGCAGTCTCCTTGACACTAATCATCAATTTTAGAGTGAAGACTTGTTTAAAGTTGAGATAAGTTTAAGGTTAGGTTAAGATTAGGGGAAGGGTTAGGCTTCGTCAGGTTAGGATAAGTCTTCATGGATGGAAAGTATGAGTGTGTATGTGTGTAATAGCGCAGGAGTGCGTTGAAAATATACCTCACAGCTTCTTCATAATGGCAGAAATTATAAAAAAACTATACTTAATAATATACATAAATAGTCCTGATTTTGACCAATATGCTCTTTAAAGGCTTTTTATATAAGTCATGTGACAGATTGCTCCAAAAGTGTTTTTCCTTCCTCTCCTTTTCTTGATTCGAAAATGTATTTTTTTTCAAATTCTGACATCTTATATATTGTTCATTTTGTGTTTCTGCTGATATATCAAATCTAAACGTTCTGCTGTCACTGTCTTCTGATGTCAGGACTGAACTTACACAAAGCCTGACACACAGTTACAAATGCATTATTATAAGTTTCAGTTAATTTGTATAATGCAGTTTTTTTTTTTTTAACCTTCCTGTGTCAACATATTTTGCTGCTGAAATCCAGTATTTTTTTTTTAATTAAACACTTAATCTATTATATGTCAAAACACTGACAGAAATATACATATTTTAAAGTGAAAACCAGTTAATTTGAGAAGCATATGATACATAATGTTTGGCATATTAGTTTGATAAAGGAATAAAAAAGTTTAAAAAAAAGCTTTAAAAAGCTGTCAAAGAACTAAAGACTGACTTTTTATTCACACAAGCAAAGTTTTGCAAGTGTCATTTGTCCTAATGTTCCCAAGAGGTAGTTCAATCAACAATGGTATCTAGATTCACTCACCAAGTGCTCAGTTTCTGCTCAATTAACTAATCAGCGTATCTTTTGAGCAGAATGTACAGTTGCACGTTTGCATTACAAGTTGAAGCCGAAGCAGCTTGGTTGTTTAGGTCATTGCTCGTAATGTCTAACACACTTCTTGGCTAAAAGCATTTCACATATTGCATCTTTTCAGCTCGATTCATAGCCACATGTTGTATTTTAGCATCACATTCTCAACTCATCGTACAACCTCACAAATCAACAGCAGCACATCTTATTTTATCATCATCGTCCTCTCATAATAATCGCCTCTATTTTCTCCAGAGACCTTTTTTTTTTTACCTTCCCAACATCAATCTAAAGTCTCTCGTCTCCTTCTGCGCAGCACATTGACCACTCAGTAGCATCTCTGAGACCTCCATTAGACCTCGACCCGGAGCTTGAAAAACACTCTCTGCAGTCTATAAACCTCATGGGGACCATCATCAATTTCGCCTTGTTTTGTGTCGGTTTCATTAATATGAATCTAAGCTCCCTGCCCTCTCTCTGCCTGGCGGAGGCGGCACGTCTCAGCATCATCTGTTAAACATATCAGAGTCTCAACACAATGTGCTGCTATTAGAGATAATTACTATAATTGCAGCTATTGACAGGATTAAAGGCATCATCTGCAACATCTAAAGGGCCTCTTGTCGTGTCCTATCCTGCTCTGTTGTCTCTTGTGTTTTTTCTCTGTGTCTCCCCCCCCCCTCGCTTTTCAGGATGGAAAGCATGAATTACACCATGGACAATGAAAGGGGATGGTGGAAAGAGAAGAGGTGGGGGGGAAGGGGGGGGGGTGAGATAGATGGGTGAAGGTGGAGAATTGTTAGGAGAGATAAGGAGAATGAGAAGAAGAGAGAGGAGAGGAGAGAGAGAGAGAACTGGGAGAGGAGATAAAAGGTATCGAGTGAGCAAGTTGAAATGTGTCGGAAAGAAAGAGTATAGCATGATTACATGAATTAATTCAGTGTGCAAATATGATCACTTCATCTCTCGTATGTATTACTATAATTGCAGCTAATTACAGGATTAAAGGAAACATCTGGGTGAGATCTAAGGGGACCAAAGCCCCCCCTTCCCCTCCCCCTATCTTACTCCCCCTGGTTCTCTATTCATCTGAGAAAGGATAAATGGTGTCTGGGGAAAATGAGGATAGAGGGAGGAAGTGTGCATGGGTAATAATTGTTAATAATAATTTGGAGAACTATTAATATGTGTTTGTAATGGATGCAGGCATGAAGAGTGATGAGTCTAAAACAGCATTTTAGGTTTTTTTTTCTCTCTTATTTTCAAAGTTTTGTGATCTACTACTGCAACAACTCCATTAATTATAATCATGCCACAAAAAGCAATTATAATCTGTAAATTATAGACAAATAAATAATATCCTGCCATGTATTTTTTTTAATTTTTTTTTTATAAAATCTCTGAAATATAGAAAATTGTTCATGTCCCTTTTTTTTTTAAATCCAAATTTCTCATTTTGGATGTAAACGACTGCTATAAATGTACTCTTTAAGTACCTGGAACTTTTCAGCATCAGTGATCTTAATGCAGGTTTTTTACTGTAATCTGCTTAAATTGGCATGGCACATTTAATTGGCACTTATGTCAGTATGTCTTTCTTATAGCTGACATTTAGCCTCAGTCGGGGGGGTTTGAAAATTCCCGTCAGACAGCTGCTGATAAATGAGTCTAACCCACCTTCCACTTTGGTCTGGTCACCGCCAATCAGGTGGAGGATACGTCAAATCGTTAAAACTTCTAATCCAAAGTAATGAATGCGAGTGGTGAATTTAGGAGGAACTTGACATCACGGCAAGAGGACAGAGTAGTTAATTTACACACTTTCTTTTTTCTTTTTTTTTTCGCTCACAGAGTAGATTAGACTGAAATTGATGCTGGATTTTCACTCTGATCTTCTTAAACTGGCATTTTGCACATTTAATTGGCGTTCAAGCTGGTCAGTAGATCTGTGCCGGTTGGGATTTAGCTGCAATTAGGTCTTAAATGTAGGAATCTAACATATCAGGTTTTAAATCTTCAACTTGTTGTATGGGTGGTTTTAAACAGAAACGGATGATAAGGGTTTGATTTCAACAGAAACTGCTCTTATATCTGGATTTTAAATCATAAAATCATAATATCAGGCAGATTTATGTATTAAATGATAAATATTAAATACAGGTGGTTTCATTCTAATTAAATATGCAGCATTTGCATAATGCATCAAACATTAATATCATGCTAAAACCACAGCAGCTGTTTAACACCTTTAGAAAATAAACATCGCTGAATGTGAAACTGAAGGCTTCCACTCTAATTGATTTAGATGAATCTATAGATGTAAGACTCCCTGCAACTTCTCCCTCGTCTGGCCCCTTCAGACACCTCGTATATATATTGACGGTTTGCTGAGATGAGAGTGGATGAACACTCACATGCACAGGGATCATGACCTTGTCAATCCCTTCTTTGATTGCCTCATCAGACCATCCGAGCATCGCTGGTCTTCTCTGTTAGCTAGCTTTCCTCCCCGCTGCTCTCTGCAGAGTTATTCTTGAACCCCTGCTAGCTTAACAGATGCTGGTGCTAACATTGATTAGAATAAAGCAGTGGAGCGAGCAGATTCAGTTTGACCGACCAATTAGTGAAAGAATTTTGTGCTTAACCCTAATGTGGACGTTACTGTATAGTCAGGTTTCAGTCTTCAGGTTTTCATTATTTTGTTGTTAAATGTACTCTGTTTGAGGATAACTCTCATTTTCTTTATATTGTGGTAATAAAAGTGGTAAAATCTTAAAATCTGAGTTTAAAGCAGATTTTTTGACCGAATAATTGGAAAAAAAAATTGCAATGCACAGATAAAACTGTTAGAAAATTTGGTTTAAATATTAGTTAAAGGATGTCGGATATATTGAAATAGAAATATGAAACATGTAAAAACAGGTGCAGCTGCAACATATTTGAATACATGTTCATAATGGTCTAAATATAGAGAGATTGAAAGGAGTCTTTACATAGAGGCAAGCAAGAATAAGACCAGAAACATTTAACCCCTTAACTCCAACCAATAAATTTACAATGCATTCAAACTAAATACATTAACCGAATCAATGAAGTTACAGTGCTTGAGGGGCTAGTCAAGGTGGATGATTGGTCAAATCCTGACACTTTGTCACTGACATGTGTCTCATACCAAAGGATTACCATAAACACAATGTTTCAATCATCCAAATATAACCAAACCTTAACTTTAGAAGACCAGCAATCATCCATATGATTTTTTGGGAGGCACTGATACAGTATATGACGACTTCTTGAATCACTGTCTATCTTATACATACATATTTCAAGGCACTCTACCTTCCAGCTGCTCAATATCCAACAGGGGAAAACAACAATAAGACCTTGCTGACAAGCCTTTGAGCCGTTTAATCCAACACACCACTGATAGGCTACTAGTACAGTTTAGTTATTCTGTCTTTGGTCTAGTGTGTGTGAATAACTTTACTCCCTGATTCTATTCTTCTCAAGCACGGCTTTTAATCAATCACAAAAATCAATAGTGGCAACCAGTCTGGCATTTATTCCAGTGAGTTACTTTGTTCCAAGCTCCTGATTTCTGTAGAAACAGCAGACGTCTAGTTGGTACATTCTCTTCTTGCATCGGCGTAACAAAGGAATGATCGATTCTCATTATGAGCGCAGCGGTCGCCTGAGGTGATCTCACTATTGACTCTGTTTACTGTTAACTGAGCGATGTCATTGGGGGCAAATCAGGAAGTTAAAGATGCTTCAAAGAACCAACAGGGCAAGTGATGACTCATCGGTGGCAAGACGGAGTTCACCAGAGTTTTTTCTGCATCTGCAAGATTCCTGCAGAATAATTCAGCAATTTAGGGCGTTTTCAGACCTGTAGTTCAAATGTTTGGTCCGCAGCAGGCAATGAATTGTTATTGCCATACAGACTTTGGTATGGTTTGGTTTCATATCGGCATATTTCTAAACAAACCAAAATACATAATGAATGTTCCGGACATAGATAACAGCGCCACTTTCAAAGTTTCACAATGGAACGAAGGCTTCGTGGGGTGATCTTGGTTCTGGTCCTCATGTATTACATTGTTTGTATTAGTCATTTGGCGAATGATACAGTTTGAAAATGAGGCGCGGCTGCGACTGGAAAATAATCTGTTGATGTATTGGAGTCGTCGAAAACGCATTGCACGTCACTTCAGGAAGGGAATATAAAAAATATGAAATGAAATATATAATTTTTACCCTCGTTTTGGACCTGTTTGTTTCAGGTTGCTTTCTCACCACTGGAGTTTAACAGATGGTGCGGACTTACGCAAATGAACCAAAACAAAGGGATCAAATGAACTACGGTTCAATTAAAACACACTAAATGTTGTTGGTGTGAAAACGCCCTTAAATGGTTTCTTAAGAAACTTCTCATCATCAGTAATACGCAGACTTTTAGATTTTAGCATGCTCCATATTTTTAAGACAAGTTAAATATATTTTGCAATTATCCCACTTATGTTAAAACACTGTAGTGGAAGATTTTGACTTATTGATGGAAATAAACATTTGGCTGTATAGTAAGTCATCATCAATGATCTCATCTTACTTATGTAAAGAAACCTCTAACACTATTAGAAAAGTTAGTGGATGCCTCATGCTAGTGGCTGAACTAAAAACCTTTTTAATGTCTTAGTTAAGACAGAAGATTTCCAGTCTTGTTTTCTACATCTTGAAGTTGGGCTGAATCATTAGTTTACCATGTGGATGTCACAGATTTGGCCCCTAAACAAAAAACAACCGCTCTGCTCAACCGTGAAAACTGTTTGCTGACAGGCGGCTTGTTTGTGGATTTGACCTCAGCTGGCCTCTGATGCCAGACTCAAAGCTTAACACAGTCTCACAGTCTTTTACTTGCAAGTTCACTTTGACTCTGAAACACATGCACGCACACATGCACGCACACACACACACACAGAGGCTACTGATAGAGATCTGCAAGAGAAGATCTATGTAGAGCTCTCCCCTGCAGTAGTGGAGCACTATAGCCTATACACATATAGAGGCTGCTGTGTTTCTGAGAGAGAGGAAGACAGAAATAAGCAACCTGTTTATTTAGACAGCATGAAACACATAAATAATTGCCACTTATAAAACCAGCAGACATAAAAAAATAGAGGTTGAACCTTCACTGATGAAGAAGAGTGAGAAAACAAAACTTTAATCCTCTATCCATCTTCCGTGTCTTCGTCCTGTTTTCCTCTTTTTCGTCCTGTATTGTTTTTTTCATTTCTGTCAATAATGGACTATATTTAGTGAGGCTTTCAAGTCCTTGAGCTGCTGACCCCATTTACTCTGTCACACTGCCTGTTTGGCCTGCAGGGGGAATAGCCTGGTATTACTTACACCTGTGTGTGTGTGTGTGTGTGTGTGTGTGTGTGTGTGTGTGTGTGTGCGTGTGTGTGTGTGTGTGTGTGTACTTGTGGATAGTAATGCAGCTCTACTTTCCCTTTGTTTGTGTACATCTCTGATATGTGTTACTTCCTGGCATTGTTCAACTACACCCTAGAACATCTCAAGGTAATAAAAAAAGGAGGAAAATTGTACAGTTAAAATGATGAGTGATGTGCATGTGTGGGTGCGTGGAGCTCAGCAGGTTGACTCTCCCTCCTCTGGCTTGCAATCACTGATTTCACCTACAATAATAACAGAGAGTATTTTATGACTTCTACGCAACAGTGTTTCTCAGAGAAGTATTATTTGTTCTTTTACTACAAGAAAATCATGTTATTGTCAGTGATGTTTAAAAGGATGTGGGCTTCCCCCTGCAGAAATAGTGTTCAGTCACAACTGTTGGATTATAATCAACTTGAATAGCTTTGTTGTGAAAACATGTGCATTAAAAATAAGAAGGAGTTATTGTTCTCTGAAGGTATTTTGATCATCATGTCAAAACAATGCACCTTTAAACAAGCCAAAAGAGACTCATACCTCTCTTTCTAACAAACTGAAAACAACACATTAGCACCAGGGAACACTACAAACCTGCAAAGTGATGCCATAAAGGTCTTTGAGTATTTCATTGGAGTTTCAAATTATGGTTAATTTTTCTTGTATTATGATTCATTTGGGCATATATGCACATTATAGTTGAACTTTGGTGTGGATTAAATCAACAGTATTGAGAACCTTGTGAGGATGAGGCTTCGGTTTGGTCCCAAACACACTCTGAAGTGGTTCATTTGCAGAAGGAATGTGATTCAACCTCAATCTGACCCCTAGTGGTAAAGCCCCTCAGTGGGTAAAGGTACAGGTACTTTATTACTTTATTAGCTAGCAACGAGCCAGAGCAACAATAGAGATCCGACCTGGACCAGCACATTAAAGTTCATTGCCTTCTTGATATTTGGACAGAGACAACCTTCTTCAGGACCTTCTTCTCAGACACATATAACCATTGAGACACTTTAATGATGTGTTATGGTTCAACCTGGAGTATTTTCTGAGTGAAAACCTTTTTTAATAATTCATCCACTGATTCCAACAAGAGCAAACAAACTATAAGTCTAAAAACACCCCAAATATTTAAGTGGGACTATTAACATCTCCCTGTGAATTAATGTATAATATCAGTTCTCTATGTCACTTTATTACCTGCAACCATGGTTCCCCAATTTACCTAAACTACTTTAGGATTGTTTGACCTCAGAGATGAGCCAATAAATATTATAACATGTAAGTTGTTTCAGTCTAAAACGAGCTTCTACAACTATTTAAATGTGACTTTAGCTTAAAATGTGAATATAAAATCACAAAAAAAAGAAGAGAAATGTGAGCAAACATATCATTATCTTTTGGAAATCATATTTTAATCATTTTTTTAGGACAGAATATTAATCCACTAAAGCATATCACCTGTAAATAGTACAGTTAAACTCATTTGTGACAGTGCATAATTAATGCACTTTTGATTGGCAGCTATTCGTAACCATTTGGATTAATTATATGATGTTGTTTTCTTGAGGGGATTGCCTTATGAATATTACTTACTTGTAGTTATTTTATGGAAATTGATGTTTATAAAATAACAAGCAAACACACACACAGGATGCAGAAGATGAAGTCTTAACAAAACTGAAAGAAAAAAAGAAAAATCAATGTATATATCAAAGGGAATAAATGAGTGCAGGTCTCTTAAAACACTTCTGAACCCGTAGAAGCAAGACTGCTCTAATCTGTCTGCCAGTAGTCAAAGAGAAGAGGATTATACACCTAGACACACACACACACACACCACACACACACACACACACACACACACACACACACACACACACACACACACACACACACACACACACACACACACACACACACAAAGACGGGGTTAATAGTCAGAGAGGATTAGCCAACCATCCAGACCCCAACCCCTACCCTCTGTCTCGTATAACAACACACCACACACACACACACACACACAACACACACACACACACAGAGGATTATCTGCTGCACTCTAATCTCTCAGGCACTACTTCCTGCCCCCCGGCCAATCACGGCTCCTCTGCCTTCTCTCTAGCCAATCACATGCCATTACCAATCACCAACCAGCTGTTTGTAGTTGTGGCCTGAAGGAGGTAGAAGCATAACTGCGCCTCCCTTGATGTCTTTTTCCTGTCAAAGGCTCATTTTCATTTTCTAATACCTTCCTTTTCATTTCAGTCTTATTACCTCGGCTCTGAGGCCAGGTCCTCCTCTGCCCTCATTACTTCTTTGTTTCTCTTCTTTATCGCACCCACTTATGCCTCTGTTGAGTTCATGTGTAATATGCTTTAATATATATTTCCACTCACTGAATGCCTTTAGTGGGAAGAGGGCAATATGTAATTTGAATAAACAAAAAAAGAAATGTTTTACAAACCCTCTATTTTTTTTAGTACCACCACAGAAATATCATCAGGGTGCAATGACTCTGACTTCTGTCCAATCTCTATCGGTTACAACAGTCAGGATTTAACCCCTTCCTTACTTTAGCACTAAAAAGCTGTATGATACCTGAATGTAGAATAAATGTTAATATGATAATAGACATGTGAGATTATTTGTCTCAATGAAATAATGTGGTATTAAAATGTGGGTGAATGTGCCTATTATTCACTTATGAGCCCTTTACTTCACCATTTTAAAGCGATACCAGGTTTAAAATACACATCTTTTCAACTAGGTGCCCAAATAATGATGTATTGATGAATTTTTTCCTTGACTATTTCCCCCTCCACATAATTACACATCATACAGCTCGTATTTGCATGTTTGTGGTTATATGATATCATATCTGACACTGGTTCCAATATATTAAAAACAATATTTCAATTTCCCCGGTTTCTTTATTGTTCCACCAGGTGGGAAATTTGTCTTGGGCTAACCACCCGTACTGCAGCCATTAACAATTAATAAATAAAAACAACCATTAAAGCCATAATACACATGAAGCAATACAAAACATAATAAATGCATAATAAATACATACTCAGTGCCACCACCACACCTACAGCCACAGTGCATATACACTATATACCATGACATATTGTCAATTAGCATATGAACATTGTTAATTTTCTCCTATTTTTTTTATTTCCTGGTACATACAGAGAAAATTAAATGATTTAAAAGGGGTAAAAATAATGATTTGTACAACATGAATGATTCCTACAACAGTGCATATACAGTATATACCATGACATATTGTCATTAGCATATGCACAATGTTAAAAAGATTGATTTGTACAACATTAATGATTCCTACAACAGAATTAAAAACTAAAATAGAAAAAAGAATGAATACAATCTTAGGACTATGTCTGTTTTTCAGGGCTGTAACTTGCCGATACAGATTACACTTCTAATCTGCGGTGAATAATCGTCAGCAGTAGATTTCAATGTGTGAGTGCGAGCAGAAGAAGATGTGTAGTCGACATTAGCATCTAGAGGGAGAGTGACCTTCCTGTCACCCGTCTTAACTCGGCTGGCAAGAAGTTGCTGTGTGGCTGTCAGACATAAGTGTCAATCGGATGCGGATTTAGGCCGTTTCCTGTCGCTGTCACCACCGGCACATTTTTTTTCTAGAGTGATTTTCCCATAGTTCACCTCTTCCTGGGTGAACCAAGTTTTCTCTCCTTCTAGAAAGTCTAAGATACTTTAATGTAGGAGGGAGTTGGTATTGATTTTGATGTGAACTTTGGTCGCAATGAGCTGCCATAGTAGAGAGAAATGCAGGAAACGAGCACTTTCCAAAGTACTTGCTCTGCTGTCATTTTGTTGAACTTTATATATATTCCCCCAAAATCTCATCGCTCCTCCCTTCTGCCTCTGGACTGGCTGATTGAACAGCCTGATAAAGCCATTGATGCCTCTGTTAGAGATTAACAGCTCAGCTATTTATGAAGCTGGAGTATTATTGCTATACTGCTCATCTCTGCATTTCTCTCTCTCTCTCTCTCTCTCTCTCTCTCTCTCTCTATCTCTCTCTCTCTCTCTCTCTCTCTCTCTCTCTCTCTCTCTCTCTCTCTCTCTCTCTGTCTCTCTCTCTCTCTCTCTCTCTCTCTCTCTCTCTCTCTCTCTCTCTCTCTCTCTCTCTCTCTCTCTCTCACTGAGAACAATTGTGCTGCCTGGAAAATGTTTATCAGTCTATATTTAGTCCTCATCTCACGCTGTCCTTCTGTCATTCTTTCCCTCACTTCTGTTTGCTTATCGAGAGTCGATGAGAACAATGGATGCAGCACGGCTAAGAAACATTACCGGTTATACCATTTTTTATACTGTTAACATTAGAAAAAACATGGATGAGGAAAACACCAAAGATCCCATTCATGTGTTTTGTGTATGAATGCATAGGTACAGTATTCATGTGAGCATTTGCACACATATTGGCATTTAGTATGGGATTTCTTTGCATTTACATACATCTTTGTGTGTGTGTGTATGAGAGAGCGAGAGAGAGAGAGAGAGAGAGAGAGAGAGAGAGAGAGAGAGGTATTAGCATGTGTGTGTTTGCCTTTCTATCCGTAGTGACCCAGAATGTTTTGACATTTTAAAGTCGGGAAGCAGCAGAACAGTCTGTCCCAAATGGGAAACTTCTAAAAACAGAAATGCTGCAACTTAAAACAATAGGTGCATACTAAGTTACAGGGCACAGGCGGGAGGTGTCAGGGTGCATGGTGAGTGTAGCAGAGGAAGAGAAAGATGCTTCTTTTTTATTCTGCATATTGCAACTATAAGGTGAGTGTTACAAAAAATGTCTTCCTGTCCTGAATTCATCTTCTGCAGCCGGTTTATTCACTACGTTAGAAAAAAGCAGGATTGCAAATGTCAAGGTGCAAAGAGATGGGAAGGATTATGTGCTATGCATATTGGGCCTTGACACATTTAGTGGAGATAGTTTGAAGGCGGGGCATGAGATGTCAACATCCCTTTGGAAAAGGCACTATTATTTATCTTGTATGTGGGAACTTAAGAAAATACAGTTTTTATGTGTTTACAGTTATTTATGCTTTACAGGGCAGAGCAGGTGGTATAAAACATTATGAAGTATAACACAGGGCTGTTTTTTTGCAGACAGTGTTTAATGAGCAGGACAGGAGGTGTCAAAAAACAGAGAGAGGATATAAGTGGATTTATGATGGCAGGGGTTTTTTCCATCTGACTCTGTTTATCCTGTCTTCAGCAAACCTGTGAAGGTGCATTCAAAGGCAGGATAGTGCTTTTTAAAGCTCTAGGGGGGGGGGGGGGGGGGGGGGGGTTGTTATTTTAAATATCCAATACTACAACCTATTATACTATTAGCATTAACAATTAGCACAATTAGCACATTAGTCTACTTTCAATCTTGTCATAAAGATGTTGACAGTGAAATCATCGGCAATGTAATTAAATTCAGGGTTAGAGATAATACCAGTAAACACATTTAGATAAAATCACTTTCATCTAATTATCATATTTTAACAAGAGAGCCTAAATGCACAACTGTACAGTGTTTATAACCATTATAAAAATGCACAGGGAAGGTTTTCATATGCTAGATTAAGTAATGAATTTCCACATCAAACAAATGCTTTCTGAGTATTCAACAGAGTGAAGGAAACCAAGGTTACATGAGACTGAAAGCAAGCCAGGAAAGATTAGTCAAAGGGCACGAAAAAACGATTGTGCTGCCTATAAAATTCCAGGGTTAGGAACCATTGGCGATGTGCAAAATTGCTGTGTACTGTAGATGATATAGATAATGTTTTATAGTGCAGCCCCCTGGGCATTGATCTGTATAAATACATAGTAAAAATAATGACTGGAGGGAAGTCTGATCTTGCCAGTTTAGTAAACCGCTAATGTTTCAACCCCAGAGTTACTGAACAGCAGAAAGTTAGGCAGGAACTGAACCCAACTTTATACATTTATACAGCTGTAATGCGCTTCGGATCAGAGCATCTACTAAATGCTTAAAGCGTAGAGAGGTAGTAAACAATTTGACGAAAGGCAAATAAAACGGAGGAGAAAAAGCAAATACCTCACATAGTTCCTACTTAATTCAACACCACAGAGGACAGAGACACTGAGATAGTAAAGGAATGAAGGCACCACATATTTTCTAATAAAACAAACAAGTGCACGGGGAATAAAAAATGGTAAATGACAAAAGTGAATTGAAATAGCATTTCTACAGCGGCAATTCCACGATGGCGCCTCATAAACATTGTTTATTTCCATAAAAACTTGGCGAGAGCTCAAAAAATGCTGCAGCCCTGCAGGGCCCGCACACACACTAACACACACACACACACACACACACACACACACACACACACACACACACACACACACACACACACACACACACACACACACATTAATACACACACACACTGCTGCTGAGGTGTGTTTGATGAAGAGGGCTGCTGGGTAAAAACTACAGCTTATAATACACACCAGCATCAATCTCCTGCATGAACAAATATATGCAAACACACATGTGAGAGCACAGTGTGAGACCATACTGAGAGATGCATGAACACCTGCACAGGTACACTGTTTATAGCACCACACACTAGTAAGGCAGCACTTTTAACAGTTTGTTTGGTTATTTAATCATTTACTAATGCTCCATAGATCAATAATAAGCCAAGCACTTACAACAATAGAAGAGTTTCTGAAGAAGTGCTTCATCTCTCAGCGTTATACACTTGCTTTGTCTTTTTTAGGGAGACAATAAAAAGTAATTATAAATGTCAATAATTCATTAAAAAAGATCAAATTGCTTTCTAAATGTTAGTACATTGAAAGGAAGTGCTGGAGGAGCATTACCACCAGCCGCAGAGTTATTCCAACCAACCAAAAGTTGTGTTTACTAATGGCTCACAGCCGATCTATAAAGCTGTGCTAAATGATGTGTGAAGTATTTATAAAGCCCCTCGGTTACAACATAAAAAAACCTAAAGGATACTTTACTAAAGAGTGTTAGCCTGACATTAATTGTCTTCCCTCTCATTGCATCACTGAACCGACTACCTCTGTGTCTTTAATCAAATGCTCTTTCTCACTTTTTATTTGTTGCCTTTTTTTCTGCTTCTAATCCTTTTTTTTTCTTTCTTTTCTGCATTTATTGTGTGTTTACTTCCTCTGTCTTACTTATTCAATCTCTCTCTCACACACACACACACACACACCTTCCCTCCGGTGAGTTATCCCCCACAGACGCACACTCTATTACCCGAGATGCACTGCCCCGCTGTGTGCCTGCCTTTTCATTGGCCAATAAAACAACCTGAACTTTATGGCTCTACCGATTCCAAGTACATCAACTAGAGAGAGAGAGAGAGAGAGAGAATGAAGGAGACAGACAGAGAGAGAGAGGAGGGAGGAAAGAGAGAGAGTACACCTGAGGTTTATGGTTCAAACTCCTCCTTTTAGAGGGAGAGAGAGGGGGAAGAAGAAAGAAGGAAGAAAATAATCAACATGGAGAGGAAGAGTGAGTGAAATGAAGGAAAAAGCAAAGAGAGAGAGAGAAAGAAAGAGAGAATAAAGCTCATAAAAATATAGAGAGCCATTCACGACTTATAAAATAACAGCCATTGATGTGCAAACCAAATCTGCAGCGTAGATGAAATAGGTGATATTTTATTGTTGCAGCCCCTAAGTCCCAGCCTGTATAAATAGCTATTGATTTAACATGTTTTATTCAGCCAGCCAGGCCAACTTTCAGACCTGGGAGACGCCAGCTGCTCGTCGGAAGAAAGGCGAAGCTGCTTCTCTATCAGGGGCTTTCTGATGCATTTTAGAGCGTCGTCTTCTATTGGCTTAAAGGTTTCCCCAAGTCGCTCAATCTGAGAGGCGTTTAGCTGTCTGTCTGCGTCGTAGCCGGGGAGTTAAGTGCCGGGAAAAGTGGAGAAAAAAGAAGAAAAAAGTAGCCGCACTTTCTCAATGCACTTTACAAAAAAACATACCGAGTGTCATTATCAAGCTAAATGACATCAGATGTTACTTCACATTCATTCGCAGACTTTCCTTTACATTCAAATTAGAAGCAGTTTTAAGGTTCATATCTTTAGCTACAGGAACGCTGGATTAAAAGGACAATGAAGAAAACAACATTGTCTATTTTTTCTCCTTTATTCTTTATTTATTCTTCATCCCCTGTTCACCATATCCCTCAACACATAGACTTAAGTAGCAGATTTCAGAGCCATTTGACCGGCAGTCCTCTAACAAGACGATGATACATTACAAGTGAAAACCTCATCCAGACCAGAAAATAGGTCTACCCAAGAATACCCAATAATGCAAAGGTTTATGGGAACTAGGAGATGCAGTATATTGATATCTTATACATTTAAAAGGAAGCAGTTTTTAAAAAGTAGACTATATTGTGGACTGATCCTCATTGAGCTGATTCTTTGTGTGTTTCTAGACGTTATTCACGTGTTACATCAAAGAGCGAATCAGCAGTGTCAGTAATCACATTACAGTTACTAAACAATCAAATATGGCGTTACTTGTGTTACATACGTTTTTCGAATATTATGTATAAATCGGACCGATAAAGGAATAATCAAAGGTGTGTTTCATGCATGCTGCCTGACCGCTAATGCTAACACAAAGCTAATAGTGAAACACTTACAGACCCACAGTGATGCTCAAGCTGAGTGCATGCAAGCATCCAAAGCTTATGTGGTGCTTGTTAATCTCCGTCTTTCAGAAACAAACTCAGTATAGTTCCGATAATAGTGAACAGACTTTATAATATAATATATAATATAATAGATAATAGTGAATGGACGGCCGTCATTATACAGGAAGACTTTATTGAGCTATCTGG
>NC_084972.1:31990008-31999560 GCF_963691925.1 Scomber scombrus | reverse complement strand
AGATCTTCCTCCTCCCACCACCACCACCTCCACCCAAAAAAAACAAACAACTCACATCACCTCCAGCCTCTGAGCAACCCATTTTACCCATTTTACACAAAACATCCAACTACATCACTTGTCATCGCGCTGTGGCGTCTATATATCTCTCTCTCTCTCTCTCTCTCTCTCTCTCTCTCTCTCTCTCTCTCTCTCTCTCTCTCTCTCTCTCTCTCTCTCTCTCTCTCTCTCTCTCTCTCTCTCTCTTTCTCTCTCGCCCTTTCTTGTTCAGTCTATCAGCTTCAGTTTGGCTCTGACTTCTTTATTCTTTTTTTTTTCTCTCCTCACTCAGTCTCCATTTTTCTCTTCCACTTTGACTTTATCACTATTTGTCTCACTTTTTTGTATCTCTCTCTCTCTCTCTCTCTCTCTCTCTCTCTCTCTCTCTCTCTCTCTCTCTCTCTCTCGCCCTTTCTTGTTCAGTCTATCAACTTCAGTTTGGCTTCTTTATTCTTTTTTTTTCCACTCCTCACTCAGTCTCCATTTCTCTCTTCCACTTTGACTTTTCCACATGTCTCACTTTTTTATCTCCTTCTCTCTCTCTCTCTCTCTCTATCTATCTGTCTCTCTCTCTCTCGTTCTTTCTCTCTCGTTCTTTCTCTCTCGCCCGCCCTTTCTTGTTCAGTCTATCAGCTTCAGTTTGGCTCTGACTTCTTTATTCTTTTTTTTTCTCCTCACTCAGTCTCCATTTCTCTCTTCCACTTTGACTTTTTCACTATTTGTCTCACTTTTTTGTATCTCTCTCTCTCTCTCTCTCTCTCTCTCTCTCTCTCTCTATCTCTCTCTCTCTCTCACTCTATCGCCCTTTATGTTCAGTCTATCAGCTTCAGTTTGGCTTCTTTATTCTTTTCCTCACTCAGTCTCCATTTCTCTCTTCCACTTTGACTTCATCACCATTTGTCTCACTTTTTTTGATCTCCTTCTCTCCTCTCCATTACAATTCTTTTCTTTCTAATTCAATGCACTTTGTCTCAATGGTATTTTTTTATTATTAACAAAACATCTAATGAGACTAAATATGAGCTTTCTCGTCTCGATTTCGGTTTTCTATTCAGTGTTCTTTACTCGGGTGTAAACTTGAGAACAATAAAAAGATATTTAAAGATGATTAGTTTTTACATTAAATTAAATCCCTCTCTCTCTCTCTCTTTCTTTCTAAAACCTCTATTGTATAAGTGTGTGCTTATTTGAGTTTATATGTGAACCTTGAAGCACTGATTCATTACAGCTACATTCAACACTTATTGTTTCTCTCTTTCATTCTTACTTTCAGCTCTTTACTTTTCTATGAATTCATTTCAAAGCAGAAATAAATGCAGAAAAAAATAGTAAGAAATCACTTAAATCAATATGGTGAAGAAGTTCTATCATCTATAATTTGTTTCCATTGTTAAAAATGCCCTTTATAACATACTCATACTCACATATACAGTACTTTTTTATATATATTTTTTATATGCAACTCTCTTTCTAGTTGTGTCTAGGTTCAGCTGTCCTACTTTTAAACCACAACTTAATTGACTCCAGTTTTAAAATCAAACCCTAGTCTTTCAGGTTTTTGAAGTCCATCTGAAAAAATAGACTGATCAGACGTGTATTGTTTTTTCTCGTTGCTCTTTGATGTCCGAATAATCGGGTGAAGCTATGAGGCGTTAAGGACCTTCAAGTCGGATATAAGGAGTGATGAAGATGAGCGAGAGAGATATCAAGCAGGGGTTTTTGAAGCTCAGTTTCTCATTAATTCTTGTTCTGTATCTCAGTCGGTCTTGTCTTTTTAAGCTTTATCTTTTGGCCCTTTGTGGATCTGCCTGAGCACAGTGTAACGGGGGATATGGACATATGGGGAAAGGAAAAGGGGATGAGATGTAACAAAGCTCCTCAGCTGAGTTCAGCTAGGAGACGTGATTACTGTACATGGTTTATATCCTAGAATACTGATCTCTGTATTGTTGTTGTTATATCTACAGTATATGCACACTGTCCAGTATGTTTGTGTTTGCATGTATCTCTGCTCATTATACTCAAGATAGAAAGCATAGAATATAACTATTAGATTTGGATTGCATTTAGTGTACAGGGCAATCTATTTACATAAGTATTTGTTGATTTTTTTGGCGGGGAAAATCTGAATCTGGATTTATTGGAGCTCCACTCAAAGTTTCTTAGCTGTCGGTCAGATGCAAAGTGCTGCCATCATATTATGTTTTGTCAAGAAGTCAAGTGACAGGAGCCATGAACTTTTCTAGAGGCTGCAGCTTTGTAAGTTGGTAAAGAACGTTGCATTGGTGGAGCATTACTTGAGGTCTCTGCTCCACCAAGTGCTTCCTGGTTCATTCATATTGTCTGACTTCATATGTCTCTCTCTACCTCTCTCACTTGTTCTCTCCAAGCATCTGCACTTTTTTTTTTCACTTTGAGTCTGAAAGACAAACTGAAATCCCCTCAGAGATCCAGAAACACACACACACACACACACACACACACACACACACACACACACACACACACACACACACACACACACACACACACACACACACACACATGCGCTCACACACATACACAGTAAAAGTGCTGAAGTGTGTTTGGGGTTGAATTGCTATTAATGTGTTTTTTTTCCCCCACCAGTCAATACTCTTTTGTACTGACTGTCATTCACAATGACAGCTGTCCCCTGGAGTTATGTGTGTGTGTGTGTGTGTGTGTGTGTGTGTGTGTGTGTGTGTGTGTGTGTGTGTGTGTGTGTGTGTGTGTGTGTGTGTGTGTGTGTGTGTGTGTGTGTGTGTGTGTGTGTGTGTGTGTGTGTGTGTGTGTGTGTGTGTGTGTGTGTGTGTGAGGGAAATGTATGTTTCTGTGAAGGGGGCCAAGGCCAATTATCCCCAGCTCCCATTTGGCAGCTTTCATGAAAGATAATTACTTATGACCAAAAGATGGGTCTCTCTCTCTCAGTGTGTGTAGTGTGGAAACTGGCCAGAGGCAACATGACGACATACAGTGCATTGACATTTCTTTTAGCAGAAGAACTATTGTTGTGCTTCTGCCAGTTTTGTGGCCACGGGTCAATTTAGCTCAATTTGTTCCAGTCTCAGAGTGGAGATCATGCGGTGAAGCACAGACCTGTCGAAAAAAGCCAACAACACTCTAAAATCTAAAATTGATTTGTGTGATGTTTTAACAGACAATTTAATAACAGATGGTCAATTAGTTGGATTTGCTCCAGTGTGACGAGAGGACAGAGGACAGGGGAGGTGGTTTTGGGGTCAGGCTGTTGTTTATCCTAATAAAAACATTAAAAAAACACATATTTCAAACTGAAAATTGACTCAAAAGTACACAGAGAGGCTTAAATATTGAGTTTAACGAGGAAGATAGATGAGGTTTCAGTTTAATGTTGAGTGTTTTACTTCAGAACTGCAGAATAAAAAGAAATATATCAATATAAGCTAACTTTATCTACAGTATTACTCCTATTTTATATAAACAATGGGTAAAAAATGTGCTGATAAAAAGGCAACACAGATATGAAATGATCTTGAGTAAAACATAAATAAATAAAACTGCACTAAACAACATTTTTCATATAAACAAAGGATAAAATGAGCAACATCAAATCAGTCACTTGAGCGATAAACCCACGGAGAATTATCATGACTCTGCAGTTTTCTTATTTACAGCATATTTCAGTTTTTTTTTTACTTCACTCTTATCTCAGTTGAACATTTAGCAGCTGAAGAATCAAATAGTTTCCTCAGGAATTGGTTAAATGAATTCAAGTTAAATAAATTTCCCTTGAATCCTAATTAAGTTGCATTGTTTTCAAATAAATATATACTAAGTTATGATAACCTAATATACTGTATGCTATGCTAAGCTAACTTGAACCCAAGCTAACTACATTACATCCAAAACCTGAAAATGTGTTGAACTGTTTGCTTCCTGTCCGCCTGCAGATTACCTACAAGGCCCTGAGCTCGTTAGACCCCAGCGCTGATTTGACGACCCAGAGAGGAAGGGTGTTCAAGCTGCGGAATGAGACCCATCACCTGTTCGTAGGCCTCTACCCGGGGACCACCTACTTCTTCACCCTCAAAGCCTCCACGAACAAGGGCTTCGGTCCGCCCGTCACCACCCGCATCACCACCAAGATAGCAGGTAAAGGTCTACAGTCATTACATTAACCCTCCTGTTGTCCTCCAGTCAAGGGAGGAAGGGAGGAAGGGAGGAAGAAGGAAGGAAGGGAGGGAGGGAGGCAGGAAGGAAGGGAAAGGAGGAGGAAGAATGAAGGAAATTAGGAAGGAAGGAGGGAAGGAAAGGATGGAGGAAGGAAGGGTGGAAAGGAAGGGAGGAAAGGAGGGAGGAAGAGGGAAGGGAGGGAGGGATGAAGGAAGGATGGAAGGGAAGAAGAAGGAAGGAAAGGAGGGAGGAAGGGAGCAAGAGGGAAGGAAATGAAGGAAGGGATGAAGAAGGAAGGGAGGGAGGAAGGAAAGAATGAAGGAAGGAAATGAGAGATGAAGGGAGGAAAGGAAGGAAGGGAGGAGGGAGGGAGGAAAGAAGGAAGGAGGGAGGGTGGGAGAAAAGAGGAAGGGAGGAAGGAAGGAAGAAGGACAGAGGAAAGACGGAAGGTAATGGGAAGGAAGGAAGGACATAAGGAAGGGAGGAAAGAGAGAGGAAGGAACGAAAGAGAAGGAGGGAGGGAAGAAGGACAGACGGAAGGAAGGAAGGGAGGAAAGAAGGAACAGTCAAAACAGACGGGGTTAAACATGTGCTTGTTTGTGTGAGCTTGTCCTTTAATTTTCTGGTGACATTTATTTGATCTTCGTGGCTCACTCATGTTTATTTTGAACAATAACAGCAGGTAAAAGAGGAAGAGGAGGAAGTCACCAGAGGCTTGTTTGTCATTCAGCTTCTCCGTGAATGTGCCAGTCAAAGTGTTTGTTTGTTTGCGTCTTTGTTTGTGTGTCGGAGTGACCGTTTTTCATATCTGTCTGACTTTTTCCTCTTTTCTATTTTTATAAACCTGTGTTCATGTCACCTGCCTCGCTCCATAGAAAATGTCAGTGGCACCACACAAAAAAATAAAAAGGGAAAACAATCAGAACTGTAAAAATGGCCTCTCTGATGTTAATGCATTTCTTTATTCTGGAAGAAGAGGACATTTCTATTCTTTCTCTAACTGTTTGGTGCATGGGTTTTTTCTTTGTGTGTGACTCATTCAAAAATAAAAATAAAATCCTTTCTCCTTTTTTTTTTTTTTTGTTTTTCTTTTTGTGTGTCTCTGGTTGCCCTTTATCTCTCTGACTCACCCTGTCTGTCTCTCTCCTCAGCTTTACACAATTCTCCCTCTGTCTCTCCATCGCTTTATTATCCCCTTCCTTTATCTTCTCCTTCTATCCTTACCTTTTCTTTCTCTCTTTTTTATTATTATATCACTCTAATAATTACCTCCCAAATGGCTCGTCTGATTGTCTTTCTGTCCTTCACAAGATGTTTTATTTTTTATTTATTTTTACTGCCTCTTCATCGAGGTAGTCGTAACCTTTAGCTGTGTATCTGTGGAGACACTGACTGTAGCTCTGAGGCAAAAGCTGCCTGCTATAAAGTTCTCACAATATCAACTTTATACTGAGCTAAAGAGGAGGATTTTTTTTGGGGGAAAAAAACAACAACAAAAAAGATAATGCAGAATAGATTCATGATAAATGCACCATATGTTACATGCAGGATAAATGAAGTACAACAATGCTTTTTACTGTTTATATCATACATATATCTAACAGCAGCAGGTGAATTCAGATTTTTAGTGAGGAGCAGACTTACTATCATTTAAAGCAGCAAAGGCCAATGAAACACAGAGTGCACAGCCGCTAAAGTTTATTTAACCCTCCTGTCGCCCTCCCGGGTCAAATTGACCCCGTCTCTTTTCACTGTTCCTTCCTTCCCTCTTTCTTAAATGTTTCCTTCGTTCTTCCCTTCCTTCCCTCTTTCTTTGCTCCCTCCTCCTTCCATATTTCTTTCCTCACTTCCTTCCATCCTTCCTTCCTTCCTTCATTCCTCATTTCTTTCTTTCCTTCCTTCCTTCCTTCCTTATTCCCTCCCTCCCTCCTTACTCCATACCTTCCTTCTTCCATCCCCCCCTCCTTTCATTCCTTCCTTTCCTTCATTCCTTCCTTCATTCCTTCTTTCCTTCCTTCCTCCCTCCCTCCTTACTCCTTTCCTTCCTTCCCCCCTTCCTTCCTTTCTTCTCTCCTTACTTCCTTCCTCTTTTCCTTCCTTCCTTCCTTCCTCCCTCCTTACTCCTTTCCTTTCCTTCATTCCTTCCTTCCACCCTCTTTTCCTCCTTTCCCCCCTCCCTCCTTATTCATTTCCTTTCCTTTCCTTCCTTCCTTCCTTCATTCCTTCCTTACTTCCTTCCTTCCTTCCTTCCTTCCTTCCTTCCTCCTTTCATCCCTCCCTCCCTCCTTACTCCTTTCCTTCCTTCCTTCTTTCCTCCTCCCTTCCTCCTGTCCTTCCTTGATCTGAGGACAACAGGAGGGTTAAGAGGTGACAAACTTTTCCTGCCAGAGCAACATTCATCTGCTCAGCTCAACCTCACATACACAGTCGCCCATAAAGTTGGAATAATTTAGTTTTCAGACACATTCCTCTTTTTTATTTTCTATTAATACACATCAGTAATCACCTTTGACCAGGTGCAATGAGATTGATCAATACAATTTTGAGAATATTTACACTTTATCTATTAAGAATAAATCACATTGTCACAATCATTTCATGAGAAGAAGTAAAAAAATATATATTTTATTCCAACTTTATGGGCGACCGTGTATAATAACTGATTCCTTTGTGTAGTATTAAGAGATTTATTCCAGTATGTAGCGTTTTAGAGTTAATTCTCCAGTCACTTTTTTATAATTTAATGTCTTTAAACTTAATTTCAGCTGATAAAAAATATTATTTTTTCAGGTTTTCAACATGTATTGACCTGAAAAAGAAACAAACATTGCTCTTGGGGTGACAGTTCCCTTCTAAATCTCTGTATCGATGCACAAAGAGAACATAAAGTTACCAAGAGATTGATCCTATACTTTAAACTTTTGTGTTAAAGTGCAAGCTTATTTATTATTTCCCCTTTTTTCAGCATTAAAAGTCATAAATCTAAGCACCTAGATCATTTAAAGAGATGTAATGTAGAGTTTGAAAGTTACTTCCTTAAGTCATTTTTTTTTATTTCAGTTTTGGGATTTGGAAATTAAATGATAACTTCTGGTAATATAGATACTTTGCACATGAGGTTTTCAGGTTGGCAACATTTATTGACCAAAAAAAGAGACAATATTGCTCTTGGGGTGGCAATTTCCTTCTAAATCTCTGTATTGATGCACAAAGAGAACACAAAGTTACCAGGATTGCACCATACATTACTTTAAACCTATGTTTTTAAATATAACATTACTATATTAAGTACAAGCCTGTTTAAACAATATATTATTATTATTATTATTATTATTATTATTATGCTCTTTGCAGTATCAAAAGCTATAAATCTATGACCCTAGATAATTTAAAGAGAGCTTACCACTTGTATGTATATTAATCTTATTACATAATTGATCAGTGTTACTTGACTTAATCCACATGTGATATGAAGCAGAGAGAATGGCCTTAAATCTCCTCTGTGGCCTTTGTGTACTCACGGCTGCGGCTCTGCTAAGCATGCACGCTCTTTTTCTGTCACTACCTTGTTTTAATATTCATGCAGTCACACACATTCAGTCCTGGAAACTGTTCAGTGCCAAAGCAAATGACCACTTCTGCTTTGTTGCAGGATACTGTGTTTATTTTAGTGGTAAATGTGGCATAAAATCACTTTATTTGAATAACAACAAAGCATATTTGAGATTTAAATGCTTAGAATATCAGATTTAAACCCACTGAGCAATGTTTGTTTTACATCTAATAAGGGTTTCAAACATTTAGATTATGAGTTAAACCCAAATATAGGAAGTATTCATCCCTCCACCCCTGATTGAGCCACAGAAGACTACAGCGTGTTTTCAGTGTCGTCCAATCTGTCAACACCTTCTGTGTGTTTTAACATGACCTTTCCATTCCTCCACTCCTCCATCATCCTTTCAAAATCTTAACAACATGTTGCTAAGAGGAAAAATAATAAATAAATAAATAAATCCACACATAACAGAGATGTCTTCTTCTAAATATCACGCCATCCCCAATCTGCATTATCTCATTCATGGGAGCAAAGGACGGAGAGATATAAATTAAATGATGCAGACACGTAGAGATGGATGGACACAGGAGGAAGGGTGAGACTCAGTGTTAATAACCTAAATGTGGCACCAATGAGATGGAGGAGGAAGGTGTTGATGCCTTACTCAGACAGGCATTGATGCTTGCACCTCCATTATGAGGTCATGACAGACGTGGAATTAAAAACTTGAATGAAAATGTGTGTGAAGCCTTTCGGAGTGACCCGTACATCCATCTTCTTCTTTTTGTTGTTGTTAATAACAGCTGTTAAGATTACTGTTGTCAAGATGTGAAGCGATGATGATAGAGTAAAACTAATTAGAAGATCTCAGCCCAGACACTGTTGTTTTTAGATTATATGTGTCTGCAAATCTTTAAAATATATATTTACTTCTGCTGATTTATATCTTACAGTATACTGACTATAGGGCTTATATGGATATGGTGATATTTTATAGATATTGTCTTAGATTTTGAATATCATAACATGGTGATATGGAATAAGTGTCTTTTCTTGCTTTTTAACCTTCCTGTTGTCCTCGAGTCAAGGTAGGAAGGGAGGAAGAAGGAAGGAAAGGAGGGAGTAAGGAGGAAGGAAGGAAAGGAGGGAGGAATGAAAGAGGGAAGGAAGGGAGGAAAGGAAGTAGGGAAGGACAGAGGAAAGGAGGAAGGTAGGGGGAGGAAAGAAAGAGAGAAGGAGGAATGAAAGGAAGGAAGGAAGGAAAGAAAGAGGGAAGGAAAGAAGGAGGGAGGGAGGAAGGATGGAAGAAAGGGGGATGGAGGAAAGAAAGAAGGAAGGGAGGAAAAAGAGAGGAAGGAAAGACAGAGAGAAGGAGGGAGGAAGGACTAGACGGAAGGAAGGAAGGAACATAAAACAGACCGAGGACGACACAAAGGTTAAAGGCTGCATTACAGTAAAAATGTGATTTTCTCATCTTAACAAACTGTTCTATTATCTGCCTTTATTCACTTTACTGATGATTATTCATCAAAAATATCATTGAGTAGATATTCTGTGAAGGCATTGATAGTCATCCCTACAATATTGTCCAAATATCAATATTGAGGTATTAAGTCCAAAATATCATGATATTTGATTCTGCCCATATCGCCCAGCCTTACTAATGACTTATTATTGTATTTTAAATAGTGAAATATGGTCTGACAGCCTTAACATGTGCACACATTTCCACAGTAAACCAACCTGAATGTGTGCACATCTTTTATTATGTCATGAAATGTACA
>NC_084972.1:31982508-31985008 GCF_963691925.1 Scomber scombrus | reverse complement strand
TTGTATTTTACCATAATTCATCAGTTATTCTATTTCATGTGAGTGTGTGTTTAAGCAGAGTGAACAGAAGCAGTTTTATTTTATAAGAGGCGGCAAATGTCATTGTATGTGCACATGCAATGATAATAAAGGCATTAATTCATTCATTAATTCATTAAGTAAAGCCTTGTATGCGTTAAAGGAGAAGTCTGCTACACACCTCTCTAATTTGAAACTTCCAAGTACTTTTGGCCACAACAAAAAGCCAGTTTGGCAAAGTTAATGTGATGTCACTTGTTCTCAGAAAAAAGGAAAACTCCCTCTGGTAATCTCTACTCCCAGAATTCATCTGTCTGTTTGCTTCCCCTTTTTGTCTGGCAATTATACCGTCTGCAAATACAACAGCACACCCTCCCAACCCCTCCCCACCTTCACCTCCCCTCCACCTCTCCCCTTCTCATAACTCATTCACAACTTGAACTCGACTTTTGAATTTCCATAATACTTTGAACTCCTGCGAGGGTTGTTTTTAATTTACCACTGCCGTAACCACAGTAACTCAGTTTTAGAGAGCGAGGGCTGGGCCCAGAGCCGCTGACTGACGCCGTGATGTAATATCCTCCTCCAGAAGGCAGAAATATCCCACAATGCATGAGACTATGTGTGTGTGAGTGGGTGTAAGTGGAGGGTTTGGGTGGGGATTCTTGCATGATTGAACGAGCGTGCATGTGAGTAGATGAGTATGCATTTTAAAAAGTGTGTGTGCGGTGCTCGTGTGTGCCGGTTGTGTGCATGAGCGTATATGCGCAGAGCCTAAATCCGGTCATGTCAGAATTCCTTATTTGATTGGATCTCAGTCAATCCAATCAGTGTGAGGTTTGTTTGGGTCATGGATTGGAGCACAGTTGGGGGGAGATGTGGTGGTTTTTGGGGGAGAAAAATAAATAGAAAAAGCAAGTGAGCCAATGTAACCCAGATAATTTGATAAGTAAGTCAGGCATATAAAAAAAAAAAGCATTGAAAAAACTCACAAATTTCTGCAAAAAAATACACTTATTTTGCATCCCCCCACCTTCATCATTGAAAGAGAGATTTTAGAGATTTAGTGGCAGTAAAGGGCAAAAAATGAAAGAAGAAATGCAATTTGTATTCTCTTTATTAATCTCATTATTTAACCCGCATCTTGACTGTATGACAAAATACTCAAAGATTCACATATTTAGCATTTTTTTTTGGGGAACATTTAGCTGCATCTCATGGTCTTCATCATCAAGTGGATCTGCAGGTGTTATCATATGACCTCAACATTGAACAAAGTATATTTTGTCCCAAGCAAGCTTCCACACTGTAGTTGTTAGGGCATTCTCCATCATTTACCTCATACATTGGCATTTACTGGGTCAAACTAGGCCTTGCTGTCATTACAAGACCTCAACAAATCTTCACTGTGAGACAATGTCTCCTCTTGAGACAGTAGTAGACAGTAAGTCTGCCTGAGTCTGTCAGAGGTTGAATATGATGAACCCTGCTGGATGGAGGACAAGCATTTCAGACACTGTTCTTATCCGTAGACCAGTCGACTAAACTCTATATACTGTAGATTGTGTTGGATACTCGACTCGACTGTGGCATCATCTGTGTGGTTTAAGACCCTCGGAGGACCGAAACTCCAAAATTAAAGGGAGCATCAGGACAGAATGTGTACAGATTATTAATTAATTTTCCTTGATAAAGTCAATAAACCTTTTCAATGTAAGACATCCAGGATTCCTGTGCACTCTCTCCACTGACTTATGGGCTTCATATTTAAAATCTAGTGTACAATCTAGGAGAACGCATTGTGCAATACCTCTGAATTCTACCGTCTACTTCCATACTATAGTGTTTAAACCCTTACCCAAAATATTGTTATTCTTCGCACATACATGCCTCTATTGATTATTGAACTATAAACAAGACACTACACTGATTAAAGTTAACTGAAGTCATGTAATCTATACACAGGTTACTTGCTATCCATTCTAATGCTGACCTTACACCGTACGATTTCCAAAAAACTAAATTTCCAAAGTGGGAAAGAAATCATGGGAATTTTACTCTCAATCATTTAATGTAAGGTGGTAATATGAGCTGTTTTAGGTCAGCGCGAGTCAATCTTTTCAGTCTAGGTGACGTGACAAAGTCAACAACCAATAGATGAGCTCGATTGAAGTTGCAAA
Organism: Scomber scombrus; assembly: GCF_963691925.1. Lineage (NCBI taxonomy): Eukaryota > Metazoa > Chordata > Actinopteri > Scombriformes > Scombridae > Scomber > Scomber scombrus. The sequence continues at coordinate 31,982,810 of NC_084972.1, read as the reverse complement.
ATTGGAAGTGATAAGAAAGAACTGGAGCACAAGAGTGACCATGACTGAGAAATGCACAGCAAGAAAGAGTTATAAATACATCATGGATTACAATTAACTGATACATAAGTCATGCCGAGGTCAGTCTTCTTGTATCTTTTCCAGCTGCTGGTTGCTGGTAGCTCTCTGTGTGCCTTCATAAAGGACTCATCACCAGGTTCAGTGTTTTTATGACATCATCTTGAACCCAACCGATCGTCTTTTTTTAGCCACGGTGTCGGCCACAGAGAAATAAAACCTTCCTGGTGAATCCACTGTGGCCG